>NC_092693.1:23401121-23701121 GCF_964275005.1 Diadema setosum
ACAATATACAATGGTTGTGTATTAATTGTACACTCAACTTATGAACAGTACAGGCTATCTGCTCTTCGAACGAATATATATATATATATATATATATATATATTATATATGTATATATATATATATATATATATATATATATATATATATATATATATTAATATATATATATATATATATATATATATATATATATATATATATATATATATAGACATATACAATTTATATTCATGTGTGTGTTTATGTTAGTCTAGGTACATGCATGTATATTATGAGGTATAATGCTTGCTGATCAATATGATACGATGCATGTGCGCAAGGGACTCGCCATCATGGTCATGATATTATGTAGAAACATGAAAATGGGAAGAATATGCACAGTGAAATACAATATAAACGATTTCTTTTTTCATTTTCCATCCATCCACACCCACGTGTAAACTGCATGTCGGCACATGCAGAAAATGATTTCCCCGGCTCACCATTCGTTCTCTCTCTCCCTCTCCCTCTATCCCTCTCATCCGGCAGTGCAGGTTGCATCGTCGTGCCGTGCAGCCTGCATTGATTTGACTCCACAAGTGTGCACATAATATATGCTGCTTGATCAGTCCTGTACTATTGACACTTCTGGGATGGACGGCGTTGATTTTATGATTCTTTTACAGGATGCCTGTCATGTAGCCTTGCTGGACACCATGTTACGTTCCCCTCAAAATTTCTAGGCAAGCATCGTTATTTACTTCAGGTTATAAGTGTGTCTCGATGATATCAAAGATAACATGATTTACTTTTGTTGACCGTCTTATATGCTCTTTGTAACTGGAGAAATGTAAATTGCCAAAATTGTTGTCTGAACATGTTATGTATTTATATGCTAACATTCTTTTGCTCGTTTTCTAGGGACAGCAATATCATACAGCATCTTCTTTATCACGATTTAAAAGTATTGCTCAAACATATTCGGAAATAGGCTGAAAGCTCTGGGAGTTTCGCTCTTTTTTTTTTCCCCTTATTTCTGCTGCACTGTACGTTCATTTTCATTACACTGGTTTATGCCCTGTAATCGCAACGATATGGATTCGCTCCACCGCCGCAGACAGAATAAACATCGAGCCAGACTTACAAATCAAAACATAATTTGCCGGTTTCCCCAAACCAACCTTTCGGGCCTTTTGCTCCGCCCGAGCCATAGAGGAAATATAAAGAAATATATACAAACCATGCACGTCGTCACTCTATAGCAGACCTTTACTTACACCACGGACGACGGAAGAGCGTATGCCTCGCCCTGAACACTTAGCCATGCCTGCAGCATGTTAATGCGTCCCTCTCGCAACGATCTAGAAGAAAATAAAAAAAAGAGTTTGCGACAACAGCAACAACAACAACAACAACGAAAACCCTTTACTTGGTGCACTGCACTGCCGCCCGGTTTCTCGTCTATGTGCGAGTGGAAATGTAAGCACTTTACATACTCACTTGCGATCGCCATAGCTGTGTGCCCAGAATACTCCGGGGACGCGCAGTCTTTTCATTCCCACCCCTCTTCCCCACCCCTCCCTCTCTCTCATTCTCTCTCTCTCCCATTTGAGACCCCACCTACCCTACCCTCCTCAACATTTCCACATCATTCGCCCACCCTCCCCCTTTCTTCTTCAGACGTCCACAACAAGCAAGCGAGCATGTAACCATGATGAACGTACAAAATGAAATGTTAGGCTTATCTTGAGTAGACGTGAACCTCTTCCTTCCCTTCTCTCTCTCTCCTCCTCCTCCTCCTCCTCCTCCTCTTCCTCCACCTCTTCCACCTCTCGCTCTACCCGCCCCTTCTATGCCACATCTTCATCCTATTTTGAACCCCTTCCTACTCTCACACGCCCCCCTCCCCCTTTCCGTCGTACCCTCTCCGCTCCGTAAAGTCGTCCACTGCCTGCGAGCGAGCATGTTATCATGCGCGCACAAAATGGGATTTGTCTTGAGTATAAAGACATGAACCTTGCATCTCCCCATAGCTCTCTCCCTCGCTCTCTCCATCTCTCTCTCTCTCTCTCTCTCTCTCTCTCCTTCACGAAAGAATGTAAGATGGCAGAGATAGGGCATTTTCCCCCTCCAACTATCAGTCTAGCATCGCTGCACATGGCTAGCAACGCTGTTGAGAAAGTGGCCACCAAGCGACAATTAAGGTAAAAAAATAAGAGCGGCCTTATCAAACCACTCGCAGAC
This sequence comes from Diadema setosum, assembly GCF_964275005.1. Classification (NCBI taxonomy): domain Eukaryota; kingdom Metazoa; phylum Echinodermata; class Echinoidea; order Diadematoida; family Diadematidae; genus Diadema; species Diadema setosum. The sequence goes on from NC_092693.1 coordinate 23,403,348, forward strand.
AGACAAACAAACATTCAAACTTAGCACACATACACATAACGCATATGCATACAAATAGTACACATATGAACAACCACCACATTACGAATGATTATGTTCATGGAACGCGTCGTGTGATACATACCACACATAGCTCTATAACTCTTTTTTTTTTTTTATTTCAACCCCCCCCCCCCAAAAAAAAAAGGGGGGGGGGAAGAAGAACGTTCTCAGTTGCGGTAGACAGTCATTTAGCTATCATCTTGATGTTCCTCTGTAAGTGAATGTTGATATTCATCGTTTAAGTAATTTTGACTTGACTAGTGAGAACATCAACTTTATTATGCAAATGTGGCTATAACTAAATCATCTGCTATGATACACTCGCCATTCAAGGCAGGGTCATGGATGACACTGATAAGAGTCAGAAGAGTTGTGGGTTTTTTTTCTTACACAAAAAAAGCATGCAATATTTCACGGAATATTGCATGCTTTGAGTGATGTCCAAGTTCACGTTCCTATTTCATATTAATATTTCATTTCATTTTTATTTTCCATATCCAAAGATCAACCGTCAAACAATACGAGACGTATTAGTCAGTTAACTTTATACGCAAGGTTAAAGGGAAATTCCCGACCAGTTAATAGTTAATCTGAAAATAAAAAGGACAACTTTACACAACAGTAAAAATGCCATCAAATTCGGACGGAAAGTAAGGAAATTACAAACTTCTCATAATTCGCTCATTGTTTTGTGACAAATTTCACAATTTTATATCATCCCTACTTTTGTCCGATTTCTGATCAAATTTTCACTGTTGTGCTTATAAAATTGTACTCTTTCTTTCAGACTAACTTTTAACAGTTACTGATGGTCTTATTTCAGCTTCCTTACAGGAGTGCAAACGAAAACGCGAAATAGAAATTACTGCATGGTCATCGCAAAGTAAAGGACGCAAATCATAATAACTATGTTTATATACAATATTCTTCAATTCTTTCAGAAGAAATTAACATATTCTTTGAAAGTAATCATAATGACTCGAGTGCAAATATTACATTCCGGAACATGTTCCGCTTGGACTTAAAAATCCGCTCACAAGAACACCGGCTGTATAGGACAACAAATCATTCAAGTTTATTTATTCATTTTTCTTTTGCACTGCGAGAAGACTAACAACAACAATAAAAAGATGTGTTACGATATTCTAACAGAGATAGCAATTTTATCAAAGCACCTTCCTTTACGATCAATTATGAATGACATTGGCACCATAAAAGGAGACTGGGACACGAGTGGAAAATAGTGTTTTATCGTTCCCTAAAACTATTTACTATCCAGGAGATTAACATTCCGTGAAAATGTGGAACATGCAAAGCGAGTGCAACGTGTTTCCATCGTGTGTGCGCGCCCGGTCTCGCTCTCTCTTCAACTGTGCACGTTTTCTGTATCAAAGCCCCATCTCTTCTCGCCTGGCAATAGTATTCCAAGTTGTGGGGTATTGGTGTTCGGCGTGTTCATCGCACACACGGTAAAGGCAGCCCAGATTGCGATAGAAGGAGGAGGTCTCGCCCCATCATCGCAGCCTTTTCCTCAGCATTGTGTCTCTTGCGCCGTCGCAGCATGAGTGACCTCTGCCTTCAGATGGCCGGTCATTATGGATTACAGACCCTCCGTTGAGTCACCCTCAAGCGATACCATCTAAGATATTTCTATTCTGGCGAAAAAAACACACCCACAAACAAAAAGTAGCAGGGGTGGAGAAGGCTGCCCTAAACTGAAGTCAACCCGGCTTGACTGGCTAAGTGTGGATTCTGCTTGTCAAGCAGACGTCATGGATGCATCTGCCGGGTTTTTGTTTTTGCCATCACATGTTCCTATAGGAGGAGAAACACCCCCAGAGGAGCCACATTTGCTGAGCAGACCCTGAATAAACTATTCTTTTCCCTTTCTCTTCTTCATGTGGGAGAGTTTTGTACGTAATATCCAGTATTTTTGTCATATGGACTTACAATCGAGACGGTACGCCTAACAAGCTTTGATACTTGCGGTAAGTATTTGATTGTGTTAGTCCTTGATATGCTTTCTCTGAAAGAAAATTGTCGGAATCTTGCAGTTGAAGTTCAAAAATTCTGCAGACTTGTGTGATTATCACACTTAAGATCTCCGTGAGTCCGAATCGTTCAAAAATTATTATTAAATGGCTATAGTGTGTGTTTTAATCGGGGTCAAAGAATGTTGTTTGTAGTAAGTAAGATGTAAAGGACCCGAAGTCTACCTGTCATTCTGAAATGTCAAAATCGACAGGACTTAATTATGCATGACATAGACGTCATCCGCAGTAATCTCCATCTCGCATTTTCTGTTTCATGAACCATGGTTTTGCTTTTTGCACAATCTCTTTGAGGTGTTTTTTTTTTCTTTTCTATTCATGTGATGCAACCAGAGATGTAATGCTGTCTTCTGTTTACGACAAGAAAAGGTCACAGTAAATCGCCCACAATCCCATGAACGAAATTCATCCCGTGAGACTGAGTCTCTGCTTCATGCGTCAAGAGATATAGAGGAACTACTCTCAGGCATTAACTCTCTCGGCACCAAATTTTCACATGCCAGAGTGACTTTGTATGCGGACTGGTCGACGATGATAGTGACAGAGTTATAAAGAGTTCGCTTCGCCAATAGACCAGTGACAGGCTGCATTTGGAGCAGACAGTGTTAATCGTTGATGTGTTTGCCTACAGTTTCGGTATAAGTCTATTATTGTCTTAATTATGAAATGCTACGTCAGTGCGTTTGAATGCTGCGGTATGTTCTCAATATCGCCTTATCATCTATTTTCAGGAAAAGTATAACTTTTCTGCTAAGAAAGGCGAGTCAGCAAACATAAAGCTGTTTAACATGATTACTTTATACAGGGGCGGATCCAGGGAGGACAGCAACCGGCGCACGCCCCCCCCCCCTTTATTTTTTGTTGAAACAAAAGAAATATAAAGAAAAAAATGGGGGAGGGGTGCGTGCGCCCCCCCCCCTTTATTTTTGTAAACACGCCCCCTCTTTACGGAATTCCTGGATCCGCCCCTGTTTATAGACCCCTTTTATAGTTCGAGTCTTGTGTAGTTCATAACGCCCAAGTGCTAACAGACTTGGATTTTAAATTGACGTCTACACAGGTTGCAGTGTCTTTATCACACACACACACACACACACACACACACAGTATACATGTATATATATTTCATTTTCATTTTCCTTTTATTTCAACACGGTATCCACAAAAGGGAACTTGCTCAGTCATCGGCTGTTATTCTGCAAGTCCGTGCATGTATACAATCTAACAGAACAAAACATAGATTCATATATACATATATATATATATATATATATACATATATGTATGTATATATATATATATATACATATATATATAAACATATACATATACATATATATATGTATATATATATATATTTATATATATTAATATATATTTATATATACGAACTAATGTATGCATTTATTCAAATAAATGTATAGAATATATTAGAGAAAAACAGACAGACAGACACACCAAATTTTGTGACTTTGTCCTTTAGATGTGCAAACTTGGTTGTTGGTGGTCGGTGCTTTGAGCGCAATTCCGTAAGCGAGGACTTTCGCTACGGCCAAATATTAATTCTTGGAGAGAGAAGGGAGAGGGAAAGAGAGAGAGAGAGAGAGAGAGAGAGAGAGGGAGAGGGTGGTGATGTCTTTATGTTGTATACGTCAACGTCGGCAGCTCAACGGCTATAATCATCCCATGCCTTTGAGCGCAATCCGATTTGATTTGCAAATCTGTCTTGCTGAAAAGCAAATTTTGACAATTTTGCCCTCGGTAGTGATATCTTACGCTACATTGCTCTGTCCTTGTTACTCCGCAGATGAGACACAAATTTCATTGCCGGGGGGAGGGGGAGGGGGGGAGGGGGGAGGGGGGAGGGAGGGGGAGAAAGAAGAAAAAAAAATGTCTTTCCACTTCTTTTGCATGAGTGTACACCTTATATCGTCTTGAAAGATTATGGGCTTCACCTTAGGGCGCGTCAGGACAGCAGTTTTATATATCATGGAGGCAATGGCCTGCTTATGGCATCCGTGATTTGTAGTAAGTGAATTAAGATGTTCGTATAGAGAATACGCCAATTGGAGCGTGAAGAGAAGACATATAAAGTGATACCAGTGGACTGTCCCCGCTTGATACGAAGTTGGTGGCTTTGTTAATTTAGGTCAATTTTTGCTTCTGTTGTTTCTATTTTGTTTCTGACACGCATTTGGACAAAGTGTCTGCAAGGGACGAAAGTACACGTACAATACAACATTAAGGAAAACGTTAAACATAATCGTCATAGTTCAAAAAATCTTCAATTTTATTTTGATTTCTCACCGAAGCATGTTGCGATAGGGCCTACCCTTTATCGTGCTACCTCTGATATCCACATATAGATCAGATTAAAATTCCTGCATGTTTTTAGATTGAAACTAAAAGACTTTAGGAGCTCCCATGTTGTTGCAATATTCAGAGGAATGACGCCACAACGACGAAAATGCACTTTGCCAACGACAATCAGGAAGATGCTTCTAGCCTCGATGCATGTTTATAGAGACAATATCGGGTCACGTCAGAGCTTTTTTTGAACGTTTAAAATGTACTTCGTTGAAAGCCTGAAATGCACTTTGAGAATATCCTTTTAAAAAAAAAACAATAGAAAACAAAATAAAAACAGGACAACACCGTTCGCATCCACGTAGAAAAGGCGAAGTATACATAGTGTTCGACGAGCAAAATCAATCCACAGTATTCTAGTACATGTACTCCGTTTCATTTCCCACAGACAACCGTGGAGTGTGTGGCTTTAGAGCACTAAGCCAGCCAGAGGGAATTTGATCCAGTATAGATTCCCACCAAATTTGGGAATGGTAACCCTTTGGGGATCATATATAGTGCATATGATACGTGTGATAGGATTTCCCCGGATCTTGGTTTTAGATTTTGATTGTTTGGTTCAGTTGAGTGGCAGAATATTGCGTATATTTTTTATTTTACTTAGTCTCTGTTAAAATTCAGTTGAACACACAAACATCACATGTTCTGGAATATTACTAAATAAACATTTCTGAAGTTATTCTTCACAGCCTGTGTCAAGAAAAAAAAATGTCAAATATTGAGATATCCATCAGGACGAATTAATATCTGGCAGTTTGTTGTTGCCTTTTTCATTTATATAACAATGAAAGACATCATTTCTTGTTATCATAACCGTGTCCAACTAACAGTGAAAAGATACAGAGATGTCTCGAAGCATTTGAGGAATAGAAATTAATACTGTGGGAAATCGCCATCTTTCTATTACAACTGGTGTTCACAGATGTTTCGGAAGTTGTTGACACAAACTATCATAATGCAATTCAAATGACATTTTATTTGCAATAATATATGTTTGTTGTCGTACAAATTCAATGAAAACAAAACGTACCATGTATTACAACAAAAATGCATGTATTATGGAACTATTAAATTGTTCAAAATAATTGCGTTAATGGAAAAGAGGGACCCACGTAAAAGACAAGATTTTACAGGAATGTGGGCCACTCAATATACAATCAAAGATCGTGATATCTTTCCAGTCATTTTGCATTAAAAGAAGAATGAAACCAAAAAATACATTTTAATTGAGGAAATGGAGCAATATTAGTAGAATACATTCGTGAAAATTTTAGGAAAATCATAAAATCCGTTCAAAAGTTATAATAATGAATTTTACGGATCATGACATTACACGATACCATTATAAAGAAAGTCAAACTTTTTTTTACTTTCCTAGCATACTATAGTGACAGAGCACTATAGACTTACCTTTTTCAAAAATCAGGGGAATAATATTACCATGTCAGTAGTAAGTCCAAGGAATGTGTATACATTATATTTTGTAATTACATTTTGTGAAATTTTCTTTAAATTTTCCTTATGTCGTAGTACATGTAAGTATATGATGTCAGGATCCGTAGTAGTCTTCAGATCCAGCTGTCTCATCACCAAATTTCAAAATTCATAACTTTTGACGGATTGTCCGATTTTCCTCAAATTTTCATTGATGTGTTCACCTAATATTGCTGCATTCACTCATTTAAGCTTTGGGGTTAATTCCCCTTTAATTTGACATTATGTGGGAAGTACACAATACGTTTATCTATATTGGATAAGGCTAATAAAGATAATTATTACAAAACGTCTTAAAATCATTGGTATTACACGGATAGCGGTGGGCTTCAGTCATGGATATTATGTAATCCTTATTCATTATTTCTTATCTAATTATTTACTAATTTGGTGATACAATATAAATTCTGTTAATGAATTAATGTTAACATTTCTTCAAATAATGTACATTGCAATCCGTGTATTGACGTTTTCTGTAACATCATGTAAAAGAAATTTGATTTATGTGAGAAATTATGTTATAGAAAATAAAATAAAACAAACAATTTTGCCTAAACGTACCAAAGGAGAGCTATTTGGCCCACATTGCCCCGTGAAGAAATGAAAGAAAAAAAAACTTTCAACAATTACTAATAAACTTTTGTTTAATTCAAAATTGTTATCATAAGAAGTTGATTACCATCGTACTGCCTGCTCAAACATGTCAAAAGGGGGGGGGGGGTTATGCCATTTCATTTATTTGTGACAGTTAGAAATTGCGGTATATGCTTTCCTCATGTCTTAAGTTGTTCTGTAAGAGAACGTAGACAAAATAATCCAAATCTAGTAACTTGAAGTGAACTGCATTATAATAAGACCTGACATATCAGTATAATGACAATGATCGCATTGTGCTTTGTTCTTTTTTCTTCAACCGACATCGCTTTGGCCGAATTTTTTTTTTCCAACCCAGCTGGGGTAGCCTTGTGAACAAATCCAGAAAACGAAGATTTGCATGTCACCATTAAACACGGGCGGACGACAGACATATTCTTGAAAGTCAGTCATACGGTACAAATCCAATGAATGAATATTTCAAACTGCTGGGGGAAAACGCACGCTAGCACAGAATGGAATGGATTACACGCTGGGACGGTGTTGTCGCCGAAAGAAGATTGGATTCGCTCGAGAGATCAAGGGGTTTAGTTCGGTACATATTATAGTACATTCAGGAAAAAAAAACACACATCTAACCAAACATAAGGATGCATATAGGCGTTGATTATTTTCCTTCTCAGAAGCAACCTCTCTGAAATTTCGCTCTGATGGTTAAGTCCCCACGCCATAAATGTCTATCATTATGAATTATTTAAGCATAATATCAGTAACTCGTAATTAATATTTTGGCTGTGTGGACTTCCTTCAGTCGTTCAAACTGATAGTGTGAGACGCTGAATGTTACTCACGCATTAATTAAAAAAAAAAGTTATATGGATACCTTTTGTGGTCGATGTTAAAGTTATATTCAACTGGGTTTTTGTTTTTGTTTTGGAACTTTGTTTCTGCTTTTGTTTTTGTTTCTTTGTTTGTTTGTTGCATTATGGGGTCGTGTGAAAAAAAAAAAGCTGACAGCGTTAATTCCAAAAAATGGAGCAGAAAGATATCTTCTTTTTTAAATCATAGTATGAACAGAGGGACAATTATGAATAGGAACGTGAGATGTATTTGCTGCAGAAAACATTTTAGGTATTCAATAGTCATAATCGAAGAGTACACGAAGCTTTTCTTCTAGTCCTGCATAATATGACGCTCATGATGACAATGTCATCCTACGTAATGGGATTTAGATATTGAATTGTCTAAATTGATATATTGTGCTGTCATACAGTAGCCCTAACCATTTATCAGTCATTCGTTATTTTACAAATATAAGTTTACTAGTAAGGCCCACTTACAAGTTGGTAATTCTCATAAAGAATCTCTAACCTATTTCTTTTTTTCGGGGAGGAATCGTAGATGTATGGAGACTGCAGTTTGTCAATACGACTATCGTTTGAATTAAAGTACGTTTTCTTGTATATCGTTGTGGGAGGAGGTTATCAATCATCATTATATGATTCTTACTTAATAATATTTAGCTATTTATTTTTCTGATGCATAATTATTATATATTACGTTTTACGTTTTATTTTTTACCAGCCCTGCTATTAAGTGGACCACTCTTTTCCTTACTTACTTTTATGTCAACCTGGCAAAGTATGCATTGCTTTTCTTGGTTATTCTATATGATTTTATTTCATTACATACTTTGCGATCCAAACAGCATTTCTTATTTCTTGCAAATTGATAAAACGATATGATCTGTGTAATGTTATGCTTTGTATTTTGTTTGACTCTTTTGTTGGGTGGATCTGAGGATGGTTGAATTTAATTGAATTGGATTCCCTCGATGACAGTATTAAATTCGCAAAAAAAAAAAGTATTTGAATACGTCATCAATTTGTCTGTTCATTCATATTTTGCTTTCAGCACACACAAAGATGCCGTAATTACAGCGACCAATCCAAAATCGCAAAACAGGCCTTTCTGTCTGCGTGAAGCGAATGCAATCTATGAGACCCTCTCTCTTTAGTTGGCATGCAGTCTTGGTGCCTTGTATGCGACTGGAAAACTCATCTGTAGTGAATTGCTGCCATTTTCGGTAACCGAACGACTCCCATCAGATCACTTTAACTCTCTTAGGGCCACTACCTTCAAATGTCATCGACATCTAACGCTGATGAGTTACTAATGACAGAAATAGGGTTAAGCTGTAATTTGTGAGTCTCGTACTGTCGTGAGGTGGATGAGGACCATATTCGTAATGTTATGATATATTTCAGAACCATATCTACAAATTATGATATATTTCAGAATCATACATATATATTATGATATATTTCAGAACCATGTATATATTATAATATAGTTCAGAACTGACCTGGAAAGAAAAGAAGATGACCAGGAAACACCAATGAGAGATGTCTAACCCTAGTTAACAAAGGGAGCTTTTGATAGTTCCAGAAGAAAGACCTGTGCTTTATAGCCTTGTTGTTTTGAATTGAAGCTTTTATTTATAAGCCTGGATGCATCTACACCAATGATTAGACTTACATATTACTCAATGAAGAGTCTCTTTTTTTCAGACTGATGTCACTCATTATGTCGTTTTCCTAATGTCAATATCTGTTTCGCATGCATTCATGCAGTGAAAGTTTTGGGAGGACCTCAATGAAAATTGTTTTGTTTTGTGTTTTTTTTTTTTGTTGTTTGTTTGTTTTCATAAGAATACCACTTGTTAGTACAAATCAGTAAATGAACATAACAGTCGTATTTGTACAACCCCACCAGTCTTCAAGCGTTGATGTGTCTTTTTTTTTTCAAGATGTTTGTAACATTCGCGACCTGAGGGCTTGATCCCCCCCCCCCCCCGCCTCCAAAAGAAAAAAATAAAACGTTGACCTGTGCAACCAATTAGCGCGTATCGCCTTCCCCCCTCCTGTTGGGCGCGATAACAAGTTAATCACATTAGAACTCCCGGCTGGTCACTGTCATGGCGGGACAAACGCATGTACATTAAGTCGTTGGTCTGTATGTATGGCGAGATCAGATGCAAGGCACGAAAAGTCGAGTGGAACGCGCGTGTGACGGACACCAGAGCGCGCCGCCGTATAGCATGACATTTTCCTTCCTCGCTCGCGACACGAATGTCATTACATTAGCCGTGGTGCCTAGGGGCGCGCGGGCGGCGTGAGGGGGGCTCAACCAAGGAAAACGGCGACATTTGAGCGGAGCGTAATTCGGCTCCCAGGGAGCTACAGAGACGCGCTGCGTGGACATTGAAGAGAATGCACTTCAGTTCGAAATCGATGCAAATCATATATCAGCATAACCAAGTGTGTGTGTGTGTGTGTGTGTGTGTGTGTGTGCATATATGTATATAATGTAAATCATGTTTGCATATTATGTAGGATAGATAAAGCATGTTTGTAGGTGTGTTATTTGATTTAATGTGTGTGTGTTCGAGGATGCGTGCATACACATTCAACGCATATGTCATTGAAGACAAAGGAGTTTACAGGTTTATACGTTTATAAAATAATATATATCATTACATACGCATGTAGGGCCCTACTTATTCTTATATCATAAACACCTTATAGATCCTTCGAAAGATGAGAGATTTTGAAAATGGCATGTTTAGAAAAAAAAAATATTAGTTTGAAATATCATCAGTTTTTTGGATAACGACAAATGTAATTAATGTTCGACTTTTCTCTTAATGCCACGGCTAAAAATTCCCTTCACCCACCATCCCCCCCCAAAAAAAAAAAACCCAACAACAACAACAACAACTCACACACACACAGAATAACAACCACATTTTCGTTTGATTTGATTTGATTTGATTTCTAAATTCCTTTTTCATAGAAGAATATAACACAAAGTCAATTGAACAAAGTTATTGGGGTAAAATTTGAATAGTGGAAATACATGGGAACAGGTAAATGATTGACTTCGATTCATAACACTGTTTTTCTTGATAACACAAAAATAAAGACGAGAATGGACGAGCAGATGTCATTTCACTCATTAAAAAAAAAAAAAGAAATACAGTCATGTGTATAGCCTGAAAATTGCGTTGTGTAAAAACTAATTATTCCACACTTTTGAAGATACTATGACAATATTAAATTGGTGTTATTTCAATCACACACACACACACACACACACACACACACACACACACGAAACGAACGCGGGGAGCATTACATGAGATTCATCGTAGTCACTTGACAAATACGACACCCTGCCCCCTCTTCGCAGTGTTCACTAGAGGTAGATGACTCAGCGACGGACAAACGGTCATTCCCTGTTGTCCCGGTTTTCTTACACTTTCACTGAAAATGAAAAGTTTCTGTGAGACTGCGTACACGGAGTATAGAGCCCACACATCACAGGATCGCTCCTCGGAGTATGTTCGCCTTTAAGCCTCATTTCCCCGTCTGCATCGCGAGTATTCATCAACATCAAGTAAGAATGCGAGCGGGGTTTGCCAGAAACGCGGCCGAGCTATCTGTGCGTGCACTCAATTGCTGATTGATAATTTCCTGCAACGGGTTATGCTCAATCTCCTTGTCAAGGTATAGGTATACACTACACAATGTGTGCCAGGTGTGTGTGTGTGTGTGTGTGTGTTCTGTCTGTCTGTCTGTCTGTCTGTCTGTCTGTTTGTCTGTCTGTCTGTCTTTGCCTGGGTGTGTATGTGTGTGTGTGTCTGCTTGAATACACTACGCATTTATGTATGCCAATGCGTGTACAAAATTATGCCCGTGTATGAATATTATGAGAGTATTATGATGCATGTGCACATTAATACCTATGTGTATTATTTGAGCATAATCTAGAAAATTTATAATTCTTAAAGTGTCACTTCGTCACTGCGGGCATTTTTCACTTTAGTTGCCCCTGTCTACTCGGGTTTGCCAGTTCATTCCGGGTTTTTTATTTCTTTTCTTTCTTCATACAATGCACAGCAAGTATCCAGAAAGGGATTATGCCTCTAACTGATATATCAAACCATGAATTTATTGGAGCAGTTACTCCTTTATACAGGTGTACAAAATGACAATAATAAATACATAATAAACATCACCGTTATCATTGTTGTCAAGATTGTATTGTTACTATCATTATCACCAGGGAGGTCACCTCCCTGTTATCACCTGAATTGTATTGATATCAGTGGGAGTTTATCTAATAGTAGTATAGCCATCACCCTTATTATCATAATACAATAATTCTGCAACAGATTATTGAATAATCTCACATCGTTAAATTCAAAATGCAGGTCAGAAGGGGAACTTCTGTGTCGATACTATATACCATTAATGTTTTGTTTTTAAAGGGCCCTGCCGTTTTCATTACCTCATCATTCCCATGCAAGCATTTATTCATTTATTTATTACACCTGTTCGTCGGTGGAGTAGAACTCAGAGAGGATATTTTGCCCGAGGATGTACACGTCTGGATGGAAATGAACCAAGGGTTTATACTTTTTTAGTGTCTCAGGTTTTATCCACTACACTCCTGTGCTCTCCTGATGTCATTGCCATAATAAACATCTCTATCTTTCACTGAGAGGCTACTACTATACAAGACTGATTAACTCGGTGCTATCTATACGTACGTCGATGAAGGGCAATTTGTCAATCAGTAATGTTGCAATAAAAACAACTCAGCGGAAAAATGTCATCAATTCGAATAATATAAGGATTTGAACCAGCACTGGGAGTCGGGCGGAAACTCGGTGGTCTACTGAATGAGACCCTGTCCGGAGATCAGGAGATCGTAGGTTCGAATCCTGCTTGAGTATGCATGCCCATGATTTCTTTTCTCATGGCGACTACTAAAACACTGATCAATTCAGTGCTTATTTACGTCAATGCAAGGCAATTTGTCAATTATGCAAGATGACATACTTGGTTTATATCCTTCACCAAATCTTAAGATAAAAAAAAAAAAACAAAAAACAGCGAACTTGTTACCTCTATATCCATTGGCGGGAAGAAAAAAAGGAGAAGATTTACAAGCGTCACTACCTCGCGGGAAAAAAAGAAGCAATAATTAAGATTGATGCCAAAGATGGAATGAACGGAAACCTGGGTATGAGAATAAATATATCCATTGCCAACATACAGTACATATACTGCAGTATTGCAACTTTATGAATCTGTTTCGCTCACTTCCGATGAAAAACATCTCTATTACCTTTGGACAGTGATTGGATGAAAGACAAAGAGAAAAGACATGAAAAGTTTCTGTAAGTTCCTTGACGTACTCTGTTAAAATAATACCACTCTTTCGTTTTAATCAAGTGCTTGATTTATTACCCCCCGCCGGGTAGGAATCTTACTTCGGAAATCGAACGTTCTCATCCTTTTTGTCTTGTCTATCGATGTTTTATTTTGGGGGGTTTTATTTCTGTCTTCATACGAGGAACTCCAATTTGATTTCCATGATTTATGACGAGCGCTGAAAAAAAGTGGAAAAACATCTCGGAATAACTTCGGAAACCCAGACGTTTACGTTAGCACATCATTCATCGTTTCGCTTTACATCGTCTGAGTGGTGATCATTACATTCTGCCTGTTTGCCTCTTTGTCGCTACAAAGCGCTAAAGCGGCGCAATTTCCCCGGGATATTGTCGGGAAAATTGACAAAATGTCTTTCAGTAAGGCTTAATGCCTAGTAGACGTGATAGAAGCGCCTCTGACTATGACGTAGACAGCGCTGTGGGGGTTGTAGAAGCATTGTGCATCCTTGTTCTGCTCTTCCCCCTTAAAAAAAAAGAAGAAAATTCATGAAAGTGTCATGTATCTTGTTTTCGTTTTACATGATTTACATAAACACGAAACTATACATAAAGACACGCACACTCATGTAACACAGGAATGTGTGTGTGTGTGTGCGTGCGTGTGCATGTGTGTTCCTTTGTGTAAGCATAAGTAAAAACCTGCTGAAGATATATGTCATTAACAAAGCTCTGCAAAGCCTTTAGCAGTAAGCAATTACAAGAAATGAAAATAATAAACAGATATCCAAACTTCTTTTGCTTGATTATGTATACTCTTGATTATGCGGTATGGATAGCCAAGCAATCAAAGTATAGTTTCAATCTTTTGACATTTTTTAATCATGAGCTTATTTGATGAAATCTAAGCGATCTCCTCCCCAATAAGATGACATTATTACAAACATTTGGGAATGGACGTAATTTACCAAATAACGACAATACTGTAGTATGTGTTTGTTGTTCACTTGATTTATCTACTGAAGATATCAACTCATTTCATACTACTCACTGTGGGCAGCACCCTGTTTGTTTTGTTTTTGTTCTTTTTTACGCGCCAATTAATCCCGATTCGTTTCAGGAAGTATACGACATGAAAAGCGCTTGCATTCATTAGGTTGTTTGTTTGTTTGTTTGTTTGTTTGTTTGTTTGTTTGTTTGTTTTGGAACAGATTGCTTGGGTGTGGTCTACACGCATAGTACTTCGCTATGTTTTTATTCATATTTTCTTAATTCATCCCATGTACCTCCAAACTCAAAGTCACTACTATGTATTCAAGAGGGTTTAAAAATCAGTTTGTCTCGCGCAGTTCGTTAAATATTTCATTCTATTGTATACCAATCATACATTGTTGTGTTAATGAAAATGTGGAAATGGCAAAAAAGGAAATGAAATGAAACGAAATGAAGACATTATTATTTACATTTCATTGTAAAGTTGTTCATGAGATACACACATACACACATACACACATACACACACACACACACACATTAATGTGATTATGTAATCCCTTCCACCAGAAATGAGATGAACTAATACTTTAAGGGAAGGGAGACATATAAATGGAATAAGTGGATTATTCTGAGTTGAATAGCTAAGTCAAAAAGTTTATGTAATGTATTTGTGTCTTAACTTGAATTGCAGGTAGGGTCTGTCTGGCACGCCACCGACGACAGCTTGCGCCCAAAGGTGTGTGACGTAAGGAGGGACTTATCTTCCCATGCCCGGACCAAGATGACCTCGGGCTAAGGGGAGTCGCATATACACCACTCTGTCATGTCCGCCAAAAGTTTATTGCGTAGGCAGCTGGGCTTGATCATCAGACACTCTGCACACAAAACAGGGAACGGACATTAAGGCCCTACTCCAAGTTTTCTGTTTGAAACAAAACAAAAAAAAAAGGATATGGAACTATAGAAAATATGTTGTTTTCGATTGTGTGAGGATAAGATTGTCACATGACACGACCACCTGAGCCGGAGCGGAACAGATTTCGAGGAGAAATCACCGAATCAACTTAATTAGCAGGACCATACAAGATTCAATGGAATTCAACGACACCAGCGAATGATTCGGCTGTTTCTTTGGTGTTGTTGTTTTCTTCTTCATCATCATCTATCGCTTGCTTGGGAGAATCATTCGTTGCTGTGATAATGCGAGATGTACAATTAATAATCATGACCGGCTGGCATGCATTCATCATTTATCATTACGCCGCGTTCCTGTGTCCCTTTCACGTCTACAGCACAGGACGCGATCATACACACGCGGGACAATAGTCGCTTTGTATATGGATAATGCAGCTGCGGTTTGGTTTCCTATGGAGTTTGTCCGTGGAGATTACTTTTCACTGCCATCATCTTCGAGTGATAATGTGCTGCTTAACATTACCGGAGGAAATGGATTGATTAGAAATAGGATAATAAGCAGACTTTGTCAGTCATTACTTTGATGAAAACAGAATTGTTAGTGTTTTTTGTTTTCTTCCTCTATCTATTTGCTGGCTTGATTTAGTCTTCCAATTGCTGTGTCATTGTTGGGTTTTCTTCTTCTTTTTTTTTTTTGATCAGAAAGGAGATATTTTGAAAATTGAGCATTCCTTTGTTCATCAACAAAACGACATCAGGATATATTTTGTGACGTGCGTTTAAGCTTCGAATTTCAAAGTTAAATTGAAACGAATTACCTTTCAGCTTCTATTGAGGTGATGAAAAGAAGGAACTCTCAGTGACAGAGCTTCTATTCTAAAGAAATCATGGATGTTGTTATTTTTGTGGAACGTTGTGAAAGTGTAACTATGACAGAACTTTTTCTTGGTGAATGTTGCCCAAAAGGCCAAGGTCAACCCTAACTGACTCACCCCTAACCGTATCGTAAGGGGTTAACAGTCGACTCGGCCCCAGACCGTCAGAGGAATAGGGAATGTGAGTCGAAAGTATGCGGCCAGCGCCCACGGCCCATCAGCAGCATACCCGTTCGAGTTCAGTTTGTCGTTATCATTTCAATTGTTATAATTTTGATGATTACCGTTTGCACCGCCGCACCAACCTCCACCTTCAGCATCACCAACACCACCTCGACCTCGACCTCGACCACGACCACGACCGAGACCACCACCATCACAACCATCAAGCACAGCATAGCCGCCGACACCGTTATCGCCTTCACTCTTCCAGATTTCAGTTCTTTCGTTGCCCCAATTTCGTTCTCTTCCTCGCGCTCCTCGGCTATCACGTCTTATTCCTTCTCCTCGCCTCGACCACTCTTGGACAAGGTTTCCAGATGGGTGAGTCAACAATGTGTGTACTTTGGTAACCAAGGATCATATCTTTATATAATTACATTGTGCTGTATTATTTGTTTGTGTATGTGTACGTGTGCGAGTGTGATTGTGATTATGTTATAGAATGATAGGTTAGATGTCTAATATTATGTACGTGTATGTGTGTGTGTGCAAGTACGTTTAAATGTATATGCATATAGATTTTTAAAACAGTAGCAATATATAACACAGATTCGATAAAACATATCTATCATTTATATAATACTGACTTTGGTTCTTCAGTTAATTTCTAACAGACAGTCCGATGTTCCATGAAATTCAACAATTAAAGGAAGTCTGCTAAAAACTACAATTCATTAACCAATCAGTTTATCATAATCACCTAAAGCTGACTTAGTTTTTGACATTATTAAGCTGAGCATGTCCTCTGGTGGAGTACGAATATGTCCGAACATCTCGTGATTAAATCGCTGATTATCGAATTTTCCTCATGTAATGATATGACGTCATCCATTTCTAACATCAAGCAATATATTTTACAGATTTTTTTTTTAATGACTGCTCACCGTCATAATCACGTTACAGTTACCCACATTTTTGGTTTCGTTGTTCCTCCAATTAAAAGGTTTGGTGAATATCACCATCGTGAGGGTTAGGTACAGGAGCCAGCCGCAATATTTCCTTCATCTTGGTGATGTCTGTTTATACCCCCACCGCATAATCTCTGAATAAACAACAGACATGCACGAATGATTTTACTCGTAACGAGTCTGCGCTCCATATGAACCTCACTGTAAAGGAATAGAGGGATTTCGTAGGAAAACAAAACAAAAACAAAAAAGACTGCGCCATCCTTTTCCGAATTTCGTCTGCGCGAGGCCTCATATTTCCAGCGGGAGAAGGACACTCCCCAGAGGAATGCAAATGTTTTAGGGGCAAGGAAAGGGGGTAACTTAGCCACCCAAGTATAAGGCCGTGATGACAGGACCCTTTTAATGTGGCTGCCCGAAGACTTGAAAGATTGATTGCATGGTTAAAACAGCACATCAAAGCGCTAAAAATGGACGTCACTTTACATTTTTAGAGTTTCCCCCTCTCCACTCTCATTACATATGCGGCATAAACATCTATGACATAAGGCATGCTGTATATATGTATATATATATATATATATATATATATATATATATATATATATATGTATATATAACATCTATGACATAAGGCATGCTGTACATGCATATCTTCTTCTCCTTCTCTCTCTCTCTCTCTCTCTCTCTCTTTCTTTCTCTATATTGCTGTTTGCAGCCGTTAGGTGATATATACGAAATATGAGGAGATTTGCACAAAGATGCAGACGCGATAGATTTGGTTAGCGCGTTCGGCGGGGCGGATTGAATTGAATTTGCGCACTGACATTTTCATTATTTCAAGTGTAAATGGAGTTTGTCGTGTTCTGTGTGTACAGAATTGATTTCTGTTCCCCCCGGAACCCGTTCTAGCGAATGTAAGAGGCTTGATATATACCCCCTCTTACTCAGGGGTAGAATTTTGTCCACGATTGCACTGAGGCGGAAGTCGTTGGAGAAAACTTTGAAGAAATCAAAGGTGGTATGTTGCACAAAATATGCCTTTGGCCTGTTGGCCATACAGATAAGGACAAAAATCATTCCCCAATATAATGTCGTCTATAGAGAATGTTATGATTGTAAAACTACTTCATTGTTGTTCTTTCTTAATTCTGTCAGCGGAAACAACACGAGAATAGCAAAAGCAGAGAGCTTCCCCTGGGTAAATCCATGTCTGCAGATTTCATCTGTTTTTATTCATTCATCAATATTTATACACCATTTCATGATAGAATTGCCATAATTCTCGAGAGGGGTGACGAGTTCAGATGTCCCCTCTCCTTCTATACACTAACACAGAAGCACATCTCTCTTTTACACACACACACACACACACACACACACACGCACACACTCACACACACACACACACACTCACACTCACAAATCCTATAAAGCATGATTTATACTGTCATTTCCCATCGATTTCAATTTGAGAAAGTTATCGAAAAAGCCCGTGAGTTTGAAGTGTTTGTCGCCCCAGCAAAACGAACCAAGATCACGGCCGTCACAATCCGGTCCATCGAAAGCTATTGAATACTGTAGTAGTCATAGGATCGTGCTGATGACGTATGTGCTATATTATCCGTACTCAAATCGCACGTGCACCACTACCGTACCTTTGTCAAAGCCCCCCAAGCAGCCATTCCTACTTTGAGATAGTGTAATAACTTGTGTCAGACATGTTTACTCTCAGGCAAGATCTATATCCGATCCAGTAAGTATAATCGCCTGGTTGCTGGACACATTTCCCACCTTCAAAGTGCTGCGACTCATTGCGGGAAGCCCAGCTTATTGTACTACCATCAAAATAATCTTCTCTTCTCGGGTAAAATAAAGACTTAAATTTGTTGCCAATTTGCAACTGATCAGTCTGGTTGCTGATTAGGAAGCCATAGTGGCTTACTGTGAAGGAAATGTGAATGAAGCCGTCGTGAAGGGAAAGAAATATGGATTCACAAAGATTACAACTGCGCTTTCAAAAACGTATACTAAAGCATTCCGTCAATACAAAATGTTTGAAAGATGTTTTATGACAAAACTTTGAAAAAGTTTCTTGTCAATTTGCAGGTCATGATCAGAAAAAAAAAGGCTTTTTGATTTGATTTGATTTGTTTTATTTCTGCATTCAATCAAATATAATTCAAATACAAATTTCAAAAAATACAAGACAAAGAATAGCAAGTGCAGTGAAATAAATCGATAACAGTATACAAATAGATACACATATAGGTGATTGCATTGAGCAGTGTATATACACAAAAACTTAAAATAAAATGTACACTATTTTTCAGTAAATAACAGAGATCATTGAATGCAGGAGACCACCATCGTCAGCGATTAAGCTTGAAATGGATGGAGGCCTCATACAAGAGCAAAACAAAAACAAAAACAAAAACAAAAACAAAAACAAACAAAAAAGGCTTTAAAGACTTTACTGGTAATGGTATAAGTTCAAAGAGTTTTTGGTACAGCCAGTAAGATACATTGTAGTTGGTACCGTGAATCACTATACACGCGCATATACGGGGAAAAAAAAGAACCTTGATTTTTTTTTTCTATCGTCGCTACAAATAGGGCGTTACATTTTAATTAATCGGACTCCACAAAAGTGGATAATGATCTTGATAGTTCTCTTCATTTTTTTTTCCAGTAGCATAGCGTATTGTTACGCCGAGTGGGTTCATTAGCTAATTCCTCAATCAATTTGACATCATTGATCCCGTGCTGCAGAATGGTGTTGGCCTTCTCTCAATATGTCAAAAAAAAAGAGAGATGAATATCGGGAATCAATGAGCAAGGTTACGAGAGTGATAATAGGCGTGCTCTTGTAAAGTTATGACTCAGAATAGGATTCTAAAGAAAAAAAAACACGAAACAGCGCATACCAAAAGTATGCGAGGGACAGAATATTACTATAATGGGCAAAGGACGGGGTTAATGCAGGGACATAAAATTCATGAATGAATGGGAAAAGAGATAGAAAAAAAACGAAAGGCAGATAAGAAGGGAGATACACTGGCGACAAAGAGAACATGTAGATCTATATATCATGAAAGTGTCATATTAGTCACGTGAGCCAGAGAGAGGCATTTTTAAACAGAGGGAGAGATAAAGGTCGGGATGAAAGAAAAAGAGATATATGGAGAACGAGCGAGAGGGAGAGATAGTGGGAGATAAATGCTCAGAGAGACACAGAGACAGAAAGAGATAGAGAAAGAGAAAGAGAACAGATAGATGAGAATACACAGAAACATATAATATGTATATACAAATATAAAAGAAATCATAAAGGGAGAGAGGGGACGGGCGAGTTAGAGAGATGGATAGTGAGATAGTTAAACAAAGAGACCTTGTACTAATCCCGAATCTGTTGCACGATTAATGACACTCCATCCTATCGTCCTTCGGTCCACATGCAGTGCGGCTGTGTGATTTGCTTTGGATGCCTACATACAGCATGGCCTTGGCGAAGCTGCAATTTACATTGTACTTATCCATTCCGGGATTAATTAGAGTTCGTCTGGTTGCAAGCTTCACCGGGCGGGATAGGGGCTGTGCTTGCTTTTAACCACGTCCACAACGTAATTAGCTGCGATGCCTGCTGCTCGTATGTCTATAGTAGACATGCGTGCAAGAGAGTGGGTTTTTCTCATTGGCTGTTGATTTGTGCCGCCTGTATTTGACATGTTTCGGAATTCTTTTCCACCCGACTAATTGCCATTTTGACTGTCTGGTCCTGGGGTTGATTCATGTTCTGCTTTGCATTTCGTTTAATTAGCACACATTTTTGCGTGACAATACATTCCGTCGCATGAACGCAGAACTTGAAAGCCGTATCTTATTATTATATAGTTTTAAAGTATTCCTTTGTATAATAATGTACCATATTCATTCTTCATGAGTATGTATACAACATGTTTTTCACAATATGCCTATTCACGTTTCCACGTGCAGAGAATCAATTATTGTGTCTCTGCATAATCATTTCTTGCAGCAATATCATAAATGTTCAAGTACTTTTTTTTTCTTTACTGACATCCAATACCTTCTCCAGAGTCCAAAGCTTTCATCGTCCGTTTGATAATGAATATATTCTTTTTTTTTATTCATCAACCTACTTATCAAACAATGAAAATATCGTACAGACCTATAAGCAAAACAGCATTTGAAGTATATAACTCACACAATGCTTAGCCGTTTGTTTTTAACAAAATCTCATTTTAGTTATTGATAACATGCCACAATGTCCCAACATTATAAGGACAGATTTGTATGAAAACACACGCGCACATAGTATTGACGAATGGCCAATTTCAGAGGCCATTTGCGAAATGGCCTGGCGCTTACGTTATAGATGCATCATTTTGCGTAATATTGAAAACTAAATTCGTATGCTGTTGAAGCAAGTATCAAGTACATCCCCTGCATGTGCAACTCGATATGGTCCAACCACTTCATCACCTGGTCATTGTATGCCATTCCAACTTCAACATTTATGAGCATTCTTACTCGTGCGTAAAATACCGCGCACGCGGGAGCTGGGGTACTGAACGCTTCATAACATACGAGATCAAGAAATCTAATGGTTGAAGTCACTGAGCTATCTTATCTTATATCCGATATAATTCCTATACTGCACAAAAAAAAAAAAAATTACTGTATAACTGTTTGCTTAGAATATTGCTCCGGGTTAAAGCGGATCATGTCCATTGCATTGTACGTAAAAGAAGTTAGAAATAAGATATACACATAAATAATTACACACCGACAAAACTTTATGTCACCTTTTCATGAATGACGTCATGCGTTATCTTTTGTTTAAAAAAGAGGCGCGAACGTGTGTCTTTCACTCTCCGGTTTCACACAAGCCGAGGGATTAATTAGTCACAAGGGTAGACAGTAGACATGCTCATTATGGTCTTATACCGTCCTGGTATCATTTTAGCTGTTCTTAGTGGGAGTTTATTCAGGAAGAACTTATTTCGAGGAAACTTTACTGCCATGGGAGCTTGCCAGAATGGTGTGAACATAATTATAATCAAAGCGAGGTCGTAATAATGCTATCGCGAAATAATATGCCTGTCATGTCCAATGTACTGACGACATGCTTTAATCACGTCCGATGTTTTAATAAGTTTTCACGCGTGTTTGCACAAGTGAGCCGTAAGGTGGTTCCGCTTCACTTTACATCACCCACGCACGCCAGACACTTATTCACTGAAGCTTAAATTTTTGCTTGTGTTAACTTTACTCTGTTACTGTTTAAACTCCGGCTCGATTTTTTTCCTTTTCCGGGGGGGGGGGGGGAAGGAGGGATGCACTGACAAAGGAGGATTGTTTTTATCTCCTTTTTTTCTTCTTACCACTCAGTGTGGTCAACATTTACCCGCCGTTAACCTTTAATTGAGAGTTTGCCTCATCACGAAAAAGTTACAGACCCCTGAACGAGAAAGATCACGTGAGTTTATCTTGCTAATGACTTAGGGAGAAAGTAAATGTGTACTCCATCATTGTCGACGTCCTTTCGTTCGGGAACCGACGCGTCGCGACGCCCAGACTTTCGCCTGACCTGATACAACATCGGATAAAAAAAAAAAACAAAAACGTCTATACATGCCTTCATACTGAACATTATAGTATTTGATCAGTCTGGCTCCGGGTCATTTAGCTAACGATGTTGCTTCAACGACACATACATGATACATTGCAAAGACACTCGATTTTCCAGACGCACCCAAAACGACTTTGCGATCGTATCGAATAGCCGTCATGGGGGGGGGGCATTTCATGAAGCGTTTTGTCCGATAAATTTTATTTGTCGTACAAATTTGGTCTCAGCCAATCAAATGCAAGGATTTCAGTAGCTCATTTCAGTTTTTGTTAGAAAAAAAAATGTCAGAGAAAACGTTTCATTAAATTCCTCCCAGATCTTACAATAGGTTACATCTGCTCTGCATCCACCAAATTACACGTTTTTTTCTTCAAGTCTCCTCTTGTCATCAGTGAAAAAATCAGAATCTGGTCGGCACGCGGAGTCGCTTAATAAAGGAATGTACACCTACCATCTAAAACGTAATCTAATACAAGCGACTCCCGTTATAACGAAGTCCTCGGGACTAGCAGTTTTCATTCGTTATATCGAAATTTCGTAATAGCCGAACAATAAGTTTTCGTGTATAAGGATGTATAGGTTATTATTTGAAGACCTGAATTTTAATCTCGTTGCAATAAGAATTTTGTTATAGCCATGTTCGTTAACGGGAGTGCACTCCATTCGATAAAACGTGAAAGTGAATCTTGTCTTGTCATCAATTAAAAAAAAATCAGAATCTGGTTGGCACGTAGTGGTATTAATAAAGAAATAACCACAAAGAATGTACAACATCATCTAATTTTGATAAAACGTGAAACTTAAACCATTTATCCATCTGCTTCTCAGAAGGACACCACAAAAATTTCCTCAATAGGACTATCGATTTGTTTTCCCAAGTGCTTAAAGGGTGTGTACAGTTCTGGTCGAGGTGAGGATTTAGCTTTTAACGTTTTGCGAGATATTCAGAAACCACTCTATGGGATGTCACAGAGCATGTGGTTCTAAGGGGTATCAAAAGTTTATTCGATGAAAATCGGTTTTGAAATGGCTGAGATATCCAAAAACAAGGTGAAACAAAGAGATCCTAATAAAGTTGTGGCATGTCGCCTTTTATCATTAGCACTTTTTTGGATATCTCAGCCATTTGGCAGTCGATTTTCATCAAATAAACCTTGAATTCTTCTTAAAATTGCATGCTCTTTCATATTTCATAGGAGGTTTCTCATTATCTCACTTAGGAATGTTCAAAGCATGAATCCGCACCTGGACCAGTACTGTACAGCCCCTTTAACGAAATTCACTCTCTACTGAATAACAAATCCTCCCTCTTAAATCTTGGCTACTATCAGGAAATACGTAAATGTGAAGGACATCACTCGTCGTCTCTGAGTCCCTGTGTGCGGAAAGTACACTTTGAGAGAGGGGAAAGAAGCTATATTAACTTTTAATTGAATCTAATTACTTTGGTGCAGTGGAGAGCAATTTTCGTGTGATATAAACGGCCGACATGAATTAAATTCACGCTCTTCAATTACCCTAAAGACTATCATCGTTCACTTAACTCGGGTCTCCCCAGGACACTGTCCGCCTCCCCCCCCCCCCCCCCCCTCCGCCCCGCTCCCATGGACTGGAGGGTAAATGGCTCCCTGACCCTGTCACGCGTGACGCGGCATATGGCGCTCTCGGCGTTGCAGGGGGCCACGTCGGGCTGTAAGGCGGTGGCGCCACACACTGTATCACCACCTCTTCTATTATACATAAACATATACATACATACACACACACACACACACACACACACACATACATACATATACATATATATATATATATGTATATACATATTTATATATATGTATATGAACATGAGAGATAGAGAATGTGTGTGTGTGCATAGATATGTGCATAATTAGTTGTTTATATACATTTGTTATTTTCATTCATTTCATTTCATTCCATTATTGTCCATATCATGGATATTTGTTTCATATTTATATACATATATATTTATTTAAGAATCGAATAATCATGAGTTCTCGTGCGTCAATGGTTTATACGTAGATAGATGCAAAGACAAAGGTTAAAATATAGCAAAGTCATTGATTGCTCTGAGAACGTGATTGAGCGCCACTTTTTCTTTTCGTCGCAACGATACAGAGCCCAACCTCCTTTTACAACTTCACTTCAAGATGAATATCAAACTTTCGTATCTTTATTCACATTTTTTACATTCATTTTACATTCAGCATGGCAGAAAATGAGAACAAAAATCTACGTTGTATATACAACAAATAATGAGTTAGATTCATTCATTTTTTTTATTTTCATACTTCTCATTCATGAACATTACAACAGAAACCAGACAAGTTCTTTTACCTTGTGAACAATGTGCAGAAAACAAACAATATACAAGGTGATAACACAGTAATGACATGTAATGATAACTGGTCAAAATCGAAATCGAAATGGGGTTGATCAAAGAGAAGTATGACGGGACCTACATGAAAGCTAGCTTGTTTGGCTGTAAGCCCCGAGTAATCAGTGTTTGTGAAAAAGAAACGGAGAACGGATAGAAGATAAGACCAGAATGATGATGTAGGTTGCCAAATTTTATGTAATAAAAAAGAAGAAGAAAAAGCAGAAGAAGAAAACAAACAAACTATACATTATACACTATGCAAACTTACTGTGACCGAGCCATCATTATTATACAGCCTACTTTGGTATACATACTATAACCTATTGTTGCATTAAAACTTTCACCAGGATATGATCAGTAAGACACAAAAAGTAACATGTACAGCTATTAAGCCATTTGGTGCCTGCCGTCAAGGTCTGCATAGAAGTTTAGAGAGGGGTAGAGGGAAAGAGGAAGAGAGGGAAACGAAGTAGAATGTGGAATTGCTAATGATGAATTCAGAGAGCCTGATGGCAAGACCCTAAATGGAATCTGCAACGTGTTGACAAAATGTTTGATTGGACAATAACATACCACAGTATTACATAAGACATTACGACTGTTCAGTGTCTGCAAAATATGCACTCAATAAAAACTCTTTCAATTTACGTTTAAAGGAATATAAAGACGAGCAGCTTGTTATTTCGGGGGAGAGGTCATTCCAGTATCTAGGGCCCGTATACTTTATCGTTTTTTTAGCGAAAATTGTTCGAGTACGTGGAAGGTGAAATGCGTCACTTTGGCGGGTAGGATAATTATGAATCAAATAGTTTTTTCTGAACATGCGAGTAAAAACATCCGGTAACTCGTTGGCAGAAAATTTGTACATAAATATGCCGACGTTGTAACTGAACAGATCTGATATTTTCAGTATTTTATTTTTCAAAAATAAATCATTCGTGTGGGACAAATATCCGACATGGTTGATATTTCTGATGGCACGTTTTTGAATACGGAACAGTATATCAAGAAGATTTCTAGTTGCATTCCCCCACACAAGAATACCATAATTAAGGTATGGAGTAATCAAAGTAGAATAAAGATTAAGCAGAATTTGACTTGGAAAAACACTCTTAAGTTTATTAAGAACACCCGTATTTTTAGAAAGAATATTACTTAAATAACTAACGTGGGATTTCCAAGATAAATCACTATCAGTAAAAAGCCCTAAAAATTTTATACTACTGACTTGATTTAATTCAGTTTCATTAAACTTAATATGAAAAGGAAGGGTTTTAAG
This sequence comes from Diadema setosum, assembly GCF_964275005.1. Taxonomy (NCBI): domain Eukaryota; kingdom Metazoa; phylum Echinodermata; class Echinoidea; order Diadematoida; family Diadematidae; genus Diadema; species Diadema setosum. The sequence continues at coordinate 23,429,383 of NC_092693.1, forward strand.
ACTATTGCTAAAAAGCATACAATGAGTTTTATCAATATTAAGTGACAATTTGTTGGCGTATATCCAAGATTGCACAGGTTTAAGTTCTTTATTCACTGTGTTCACAAGAGTATAAGGATCTCTGTGTGTAAAAAACAGATTGGTGTCGTCAGCAAAACATATAAAGGAAAGAATTGGCGAGGAACTGGGAAGATCGTTAATGTACAAAATGAACAATAGTGGGCCTAGTAAGGAGCCCTGTGGAACACCACATGAAATTAACTTTAACTGAGAATCACGGCCATTTATACTCACAAATTGTTTTCTGTTTGATAAATAATCTCGAAACCAGTCCAAAGCCTTCCCACGTATACCATAATGTCGTAGCTTGTAAATCAAAATATCGTGGTCAATTGTGTCGAAGGCCTTCGAAAAATCAAGAAAAACTCCAATAGTGTGGGAGACATCATCTATAGCATGAGCAACTTTATGGATAAAAGTGAGTAAGGCATGGGTCGTACTGTGGTTTTTCCTAAAACCAAACTGGGAGTTACAAAAAACTTCACACTTTTCAAGAAATTTGTGTGTGCGCGTGTATACCAACCTTTCAAGAAGTTTTGAAAATGAAGTTAACAAAGATATAGGGCGATAATTTGTCACAGATTCTTTTTGTCCTTTTTTAAAAATTGGTACTACTTTAGCTATTTTCATTTTTTGTGGAACTGTGCCAGTAGATAACGATAAATTAAAAATGTGTGTTAATGGTATAACTATTTCATTAATGATGTTTTTAAGGAGAAAATTGGTGATTCCATCACATCCAGAGCTTTTCTTAGTGTTCAAATTTAGCACGATATCTTTGATTTCTTCTTCAATGACAGGTTCAAAAAAAAGAGACTGCTGATTCTGGTCTTTTAGAAAGTAATAAAAATCAGTATTTGAATGCGGAATACTGCTGGCAAGGTTAGGTCCTATGCTTACAAAGTATTCATTGAATACTTCTGCCACATCAGCTTCATCTTCAATGTACTTATCATTATTAATAATATGCCTAGGTGGTTCGATGTTATTTTTAGTGTTCAGCGCTTCGTTTATCACCTTCCACGTACATTTGATGTCATTTTTATGCTTGATAAATTGCTTTGAAAAATACATTCGTTTGGCTAAACGTATGGATGATGTAAGAACGTTGCGATAATGCACATACCGAGACCGAGTTCGACTGTTTGGATCACTTCGGTATTTGTAGAAAAGAGCATTTTTACGGTTAATAGACCTCAGGAGAGATTTCGTAATCCATGGTTTTTTTGGAACCTTTTTACGGTTTGAACGAGTAAATGGCTTCACGGGTATAATGGAATTGAATGCGGATGATAATATTTGTGAAAAGTGTTCAAAAGCTAAGTTTGCATCGCTTTGGTTATTAACAATTGACCAATTAACGGATCCTAGTCTCTCCCTAAGTCTATTAAGATTAGTTTCTGACATTTCTCGAAAACCAGAATTGGGCGAATAAAAAGAAGCATTACTTATGTTAACATTGGGCAGAACAGCGAAAATCGGAAAATGATCGGATACATCAGACACTATTACACCAAACGTGATACTGGAAAGAGAACTATTAACAAAGATGTTGTCAATTAGAGTTGCTGTGACATCTGAAATTCGAGTGGGCTTCTTTATAAGAGGTGAAAAGGACTCGGATAACATCACATTGAGGAAATCTTGGCATGCGGAGTTGGTATGACAGTCTAAAAGGTTGAAATTGAAGTCACCCATGATAAAACAACTTTTATTCTCCAAATATTTTATCAGCTAAAAGTACGGATAAAGATTCAATAAATTCAGTGGGGCTTGTATTTGGAGGTCTGTATATTTCACCGACAACAATACTTTTTCTATTTAGAACCCTAATTTCAATGAAAATACTCTCAATAACTTCAGACATTAAACTGAGTTCGTCTAAGAGTTCATAATTCAAATTCTGAGTGACGTAAAGCCCAACTCCGCCGCCTTTTTTACCTGCCCTGTTTTTTGTCAAAAGTGTGAAGCCATCAATGGTAAATAGCGAAGAAGGTGATGTTTCATTTAACCAGGTTTCACTGATTCCGATAACCTGACTATCAAATTTAACTTGATTCACGAACATATTGAATTGATCAAAGTTTTTGTTTATACTCCTTATGTTAAAGTGTGAAATAAAAAATTGGTTTGGATTAGAATGAGATAATGAAATTATGTCGTCTTCAATGTGGTATTCTGTGGGTGGTATTTGAGGACTGGTGTCGTTTACATCAGAATCAAGTATCAGTTCGTGAGCTTGTGAGTTCAAAAAACTAATTATATCAGGGTTATTACCCTCTTCGCTATTTGTGGCATGTACGGGTACATCCTCTTTGTCTTGTGCATGAGCAGACATAACAACAATTCCATTATTCATATCATTCACACTATTTGACTCAGCCATTGTGAAAAAGTTTCAGAACAGTGGGTATTACGTAAACTTGTTGACACAAAACTGTGCTTATGAACTTGTTTGCTGCTTGCTGTTTAGAGAGAAGACGACATTCACCTGGCTGAGTTATATAAGATGCTTGAGTAGCTGGCAAAGGAATGTCTGTAAACAAAACATGAGCAAGCCTTATGCGTAAACCAAGCTTGAAGTACGAGTACAATTTTTGTCTTGAGGTAGGAATTTCACGGGATGATTTACAAAGAAAGATACCTGCGTTTGTCAGTACAAGCAGCAAGAAAACTGTATAAAAAGCAGGGAGAGACACTGGAATGACTATTTTCCCCTTTGAAAAAATGTGACACATTTGAGTAGCTACGTACGTACAGACATTGACAGCAAAAATGTCGGTTGTACGGTTACAACCAGAAAATAAGAAACACTTGAAACATGTTAACAGCTTGTGTTTACTGGGTGTGGAATAATGACAGGGGGCATGAATTTGGCTACTGGAGTATCTGCATACCAGAAAAAGAAGGGACAAGTTCATGTGGTCACAAATAAGAATTGTGTCGATACATTTTGTGCTATTATCATAGGCATTTAAAAGTGCACGCTTGGCACACATATAAAAGAAATTAAAAATCTTTGTGGAGCTTGCGTTTGGCATTTCAACATAGATATACCTTCTATAAAAAACAGAAGGAATAAATGACGTTGAACATAATGTGCATAGATCAAAACTTACTATATCAAACAAGGTAAACGCAACTGTCTCAACCACTGAGAACAGAAGCAGGAATACCATTAACACGAGAACGGAGTTATGCATTTCTTTAACCGATTCCAATAGAGACAGTGGTCACCCCTCCCTCCTATACATGTGAACTGAATGACGAGCAGAGGTGACATTTTCTTTTTTCCTCTTGTCAACCCTTTACTATTGTAAACAAGGAAAAAAAAGTATCATTATGATACAGATTCTGAATTACATATTAATGGTACAATGTACCCAATGTCATTACTTTTTGGTTGCTGTTGGAGAAAAAAAAACAAACAACAACAACAGCAATAAAGTTGGAGGTAATGCATTAAAATCATTCATATTGGGTTTAGTATAACCTGCAGTTGAATGCAACAAGATTCATGTCAAGCCATTTACGTACATACCAATGCACAATCCGTGAAATTGTGTAGAAAAACAAATATTACATTATTTCACAGCATTAGGCGAGTCGTTGAACATAATTTGATAAGGGTAAAATAAATGACAATATCCGGTTGCAACGACTGCCTTGGTAATAAGACAACAGTGGGTTACAGCATAAAACACACCGCTCAAGTATTGTTGCAAACTGATTGTAATGGTGTGGCTACGTATTTCGAACTGAGTATGATTAAGGTGTGAAATACGAATTACCTGCGAGACCTATTAAGGACGACGTTCGTTCGTGTCAAAATCAATTAAAATTACATATTTCAGATGGACTTTGATAATGTGAAACGATTTTACTGGGAAGCATACTATGGACGACGTCCGTTCATGTCCAAACCAGTTGTGAATTACAAATTAAATTTGGTTAACAAGCTGGTTGGAAAACGTACTGTAAACGGTGTTCGTACGTAACAAAATTGACTAGTTTGGTATACACAGCATTTAAATACAGAGTCACAGGTTGCATCAGCACCTTTCAGATCAAGTTCATTCTTCTCGCAAGAGTGATAACAATGTAAATCAGTATCAAAATTCAATTGTGTAGTAAATGAGGTTTAGAAGGGCACGTACATTTTATGTGGACTTCTTCAAAATAAATGTGGAATGGTGAACTAACCAGATAAGTTGCGCTAAGAGTTTGCGATAGGGGATTCGTCGCTTACCGTAAACGCTGTAGTTTTGTGCTGATAAATCCTTGGGTCACATGGAGATGATTAGAGGGAAAAAAGCAGAAAACTAACGAACGCAGTAAATGACTTAGCCGAAGATTGGAATGAAGATTTAATCTTTGTATTGGTTCCACACTGCTGTGCCTCTTTCCTTCCAGTAGAGCAGCACTCTGGTACCAGCCACTGATATTTTGGTGGAAACATTTCTTTCCTTCCTCATGTTGTACGCGATTTTCGCGAGGGAACTTCTCGTAGCTTTAAGGGCGGGTGGGAGATCCGTGCGAACGGTTATTCTGCGGGTTTCCTGCGGGTCAGTGGCAGCTGAGGTGTTGGCTGACCGTGGCTGGCGCTGGCGTTGGCGCTCATCAAACGCAGCGAGGACTTTATTTCTGTCCTTCATGTAGACAAATTTTGCGATGATGGCGCGAGGGGCTGGGGCTTGGGGAGAGCCTTCGTTGGGTTGGGTGGGTGCATTGCGTCGGGGAAGTCGATGCGCATTGACCAGGGCGATGGTGGCGGCTTCGTCGTGGCTCAACCCTAGGTAGACAAAGGTATCTCTAAGCAGATTCTCCACGTTTTCGTCGGGGGTTTCCTTTATTCCGTAGAACAGTAGGTTCATGCGACGACAGTAGATTTCCATCAATGTCAAACTGTCCTGAAGCCTAGAGATTTCTTCCGCCGTTTTTTTCTCTACCTCTGGAAGCCTTTTTTTCTCAAGTTCGTCGAGCCTGGCGGAGTTCATCGATGTAGAGTCTTCCAGTTCAGAAAGTTTTTTGTTGATAGTGCCAATCTCCTGTGAGAGTGCATCAAGCTTAGCACACACAGTTGATGATGAGCTAGTTATGCTTCGCTGAATGTCTGCTAGCGTTGGCTTGGTAGGTTCGGCATTACCGCTGTCTTGGGATCGCTGGCTCACCTCTCCCCGGGCATGTTGGGTAGTGGGCACTCTATCCTTGCTGGTTTGTCGCGTAGTGCGGCTCGCCATTTTTGCAATACAGCACCTTGAGAATGTAGTTTTTTGCAATACAGCACCTTGATGATGTAGTTTCCATCAAAACAAACAGTTTTGGAAATAGAGTACCTGTTGTGAAGTTTGCGAATGAATAACGCAGTGTTTAGATATAGTTGGGAAGGTAGTTACATCATACTTACCGTTAGGGGTAATGCCTTCAAGGTACCTCTGCTCTCATAGTACTGTGTTATTTTCTGTCATCTACGTTTTGCTTTAATCACCGAAGTAACTGTCACGATGTTTATTGAGGCACACAAGGTAACAAGGCTCCGGGCGATTACAATCATCAAAGTCGATCTTTCATGCGCATTTTATCCGAATTACTACTCATCATTGTATGTCATTTTGGACATACGGACAATATCAAAATTGTCAGTTAGATATTGCATCAGTTCATTTTTTCTATTTGACATTCTGTACATGAGGGGCCCACATTCTACAAGCTTTGTCTTTTTAGCGGGTCCCTCCATTTTTCGATGTTTTGCGTATTGTTATATCGTCCTTGTCACTTCAGTCAGTCAATATTCATGACAACGTATTTGTTATTCCAAGGTTCCACGATTATATTTTTCTCAATTTACTTTGTTTTGATTATGCAACCTTACTCTCTTTTACCAAAGAAAGTGAAATGTTTATGTTTTTTTTTTCGAAAAATGAAATAAAGTATGAATTGAATTGAACTGAAAATAATAGATGCAAAAGCAATAGGGGAAAAATGTCTGAAGTGAGTTTGTGTGTGCGTTTATGTGTGCCTGTGTATGTGCTGTGTCTATGTGTGTGTGTGTGTCTGTGTCTGTGTGTGTCTGCGTCTGTGTATGTCTTCGTGTGTGTGCGTGTGTGTGTGCGTGTGTGTTTGTATGTTTGTGTGTGTAGCGTATTCCTGTTTTATGTTCTTTGTGTTTTGGCATTTTCACCAAAATACCTCCCTTTGACAGCTCCTAATTACACTTCAATCGATGATGCCCATCGTGCACAAAGCTCTGGTATACAGAAACATTGGCAGTCGGTATTTTTCTTACTAATACGCAGTGATCCGATTTATTGCACGCCAATGTCGGTCATGGACAACACGCAGGGCATTAAACCAAACTCGTGTCAATAGCCTTTCATGATCCAGTGAAACGCTGCGGAAGTCACGTGATTGTGGTGCGGAAAGGAAATTCTTGGTTACCAAAAGCTAGAGCCTCAAACTGTTTCCTCACAGGCCTACATGGGTTAACTAACATAGTACTTGACATTCATATCTACCGTAGATGAAGAACTATCGCGCGATCTTTTATGATAGGTATTTTAAAGCTGGCTTTCCTTATGAGTGTCGTGTCCTGCTGCCATGGTAGCCGACGTCGAGCCCCGATATATATATATATATTATATACGCCTTCCATCCTACTATATATTGTACTACATGGGCTCCTATATAGTTGAGCACTGTCAGCCATATTGCAGTTCACACTCTACTTACGTGTAATTATGTACTATAGTATATATATGTATATATATGTATATATATGTATATATTATGCCTGGATATACACAAGACCAAATTAGGAGATACGACCCTCTGGGAGTAATACAAATATAGATAATCGTTCAAATTACTCTTTTGCATTTGAATTTGAATACAATAACATTCCAAAAACTGAAAAAGTAAAAACATTACACTGTTATCTGTTGGGTTGTCGATCTTTTCTCAAAAAAAAAAAAAAAAAAAAATCTGTTTAGTCGACATGGGTCTTTCTAATTTGGGTACTAGATTATGATAACATATACCTTTTTTTTGCAAGAGAATTATACATTCATTTATGTGTCTATCAATTTGGCGATCTCTTCTATTCGTCTAGCTTTGTAGGTATAAAATCGTCACCACTTTTTTACTGCTTATTTTTCTGTCCACCCTCTGTCTATACTTCACCACTCTTGCCGCCATTCCGCGTTAGGGTTAGGCAGGATCTTCAATTCTGCTTTCAAGAGTTTGCTCATCTCTAGGAGTCCTGATTTCATCTCATAATTTTGATGCACTCCATATGGTGCGATTAAAAAGGGGGAAAAATCGTCAAAATGCATTGTTTGATCATTCACTTAGAGAAGCGAACGCTGTATCATTCTTCACTACTTGTCCATCATTCATCACTTTTCTTGTGTGTGTGTCTTGGTGCAAATACACTGTCCCCTTGGTGATCTACATCTTACTTCTTTTTTGATACGCATCAAACATGTATCATTCTGTTTACATTCTTCCTCATCATATAAATCCATCATCGACATATTATATCTATGATCATTCCTATCCAGTAATCTTGGTATCCATTTACATCCCGACTGCCTGACACATATCATGTTGTGGACTTGTCGAATTTATGGTTTGTGTTGCTTCCCGCTCTTTTTGCCTACGGTGACAGACAAGAGATGATGTCGCATTGATCGAGCAAGTCCATAAAGTTCGCAAGAGAATATGGGGTGGGGGTGAGGTTTGAATTTTCTTCAATTTGTCTACCTCTAACAAATGACATTTGTGAGATCGCAACTGCTGATCTGTAATTAAGCAAACATGTCGGAAAAAAAGGAACCACGCGACTCGAACCTGTCATCTACTGCTTTCCAGGCAGCGACACTACCACCAGGCTATCCCTGATTGCATGTAGTGACACGATGAACTTGGAACAAATACCCAAGCTCCGAAATTCCGACATTGTTATGTTGAGTAGTCCATGCAAGGCGGACAAGGCATTAATGAATGCAAGAGAAATGTTAGAGGGAGACAAATTGAAGAAAATTCAAACCTTATATAAAGTTCTTCGGCTGAGAAATGATGGTGTAGTGGATAAGACTTTTGACTTCGAGACGGAGGTCCCGAGTTCGAGTCCAACAGAGTGTGTGTATATGTCCTTGGACATCATGCTTTTACACCAACGACGTCACTCTTGACCCAGGTGTAAAAATGGGTACCTGTATTAACGCTAGGGCAATGATAATAATAATGATGGCAGGGCCCTCTGGATAGTAACAACACTAAAGAGGCTACCGTGTGTTAATACGATCAAATCATTATCAAATCATAATCACTTTTAATTCCCTGTCTTTTAATTATACATCCTGGTACCAAACACACACACACACACACACACACACACACAACAACAACAACAACAACAACAACAACAGCAACAACAACAACAACATTCATCAAATCTAAACAAAATGGGTAAATAATAGTTAGCGGGACACAGGATGGCAATGGGGGTAAACATATTAATTCATCTAATAGCTCGCCGCCAGCAAAATTGTGTTTGTTCCCCTCCTCGTTGCAGCATCTAGATTATAGAGGTCGCAGACATCTTTGGAAATCCCTTTCTGCTCGTTTGTGTGAAGATGCAATTCATTATCAAAACGTGTCAAGGTAACATTATAGACTGTGACAGGTGTGACGTGAAAACATGATCATTCATGCATGAGTGTGTTGTTTGTTGGTTTTTTTCGGGGGGGGGTTTACGATAATAACATTACTGCTCTGTACGTTTGTGGGGTTTTTTTTTTAGACTTACGTGAAATCATGTTATGCTGATGTATGGGATGCTACGTCATTTTACCTTACCAGTCATTTGATTCGAGCTAAAATTAAACGATTTCTCTTTGAAGTCGCCGCGATGGTTTGCTAATGAATGAAGCCTATACCATCTGTAAGAATAATTCAGCTCCTGAAATAAATCAGACGCCGCGGTCATGTACGTCTTAATTAATATCTCCTTACTGGTGCCGTGTATTCAAAGTAAATGAGCCCCTTCGCTTCGTACAGTCCGTCTGCAGTTCTCCTTGAAGGATGTTGGGTTCCCCTGATCCCTCCAGGTTGCTTCGCACTGTCATTACGCTTCATTAACTCTCTAAACAACCATCACTACAAAATACAATTGGCATCTTGGGCGGTATAACTTCCAGCAGAAATGATATGGTTTAAAGTCCTTTGCAGCGAGGAGCCAGATGCTACCGGAAGCAGAGGGATACCAATCAGTGAGGATGCATGGTTGAAGTAGAAGAATGCCTCACAGCGAGGACGCATGGATGCTAAATGTACGAATGGTGTGTTATGTTGGACACAGTTTATGCCTTATATCCAGACTGTTTCAATTTCCCACCCATTTACCACGCCTTCCAATCCCCGTATATCTGACTGACTTGCAACGTGCCCCTTACAATCATTATTCTGTCAGCTCTTTGTTGATTAAACGCGGGAAAAAATCACAGTCGAGCTCCTACAGCAGAGCAGATGCCCCTCTCCTCGACGCTGACGTCAACAGCTATCGACGAGTGACGTCACACCTTTCCCCCCTGTTTTCTTTGACCGATTGAATGTGCTGGATGTTGATCCGGAGCGACGCGCGGTTCATCGGAGGCACCGCAGACGACAGTTTGGAAGTAAAGTGCTCCGAATGTTGGCCGCACTGGGGGTTATCGATTAGCCACGCTCGCTCTTCGCCACCATAATAAGCGAAAAGTTTGCTCCGTGTAGATTCGGATGCCTGGGCAGACACACTAACTATTGTCTATCTAATTCGATATCATTCGATAGTGTTCTCCGTAGCAGCGATATTATCGATTATCGTTTCTCCCTGTCTCGACTGCACCGGTCATCTGAAACTGTATAATGACTGGTGTGAAGACTCGCTTGTTATCCACACGTTGACGACAGCCAAGGAAATGGCATCGCCTTCAAATTGTAGGGGAAAAATGCGATCATATTGTTGTGGCTTTGGTAACCTTTTTTGAAGAGCAAGTTGTTAGGCTTCTAGGATTCTGATGTCTTCACGTATTTAGAATTACACACTGATCACAACCTATTAACCATTTGTGTGCTTTGAATGACGATTGTCACAAAAAAAAAAATCCAAAGCATTGTACACTCTGTCCAAAGCCTCTCGCACAGAAAGAGTTAACCACCTTCAAACAGCTGGAAAAAGATGTTTTTGTGGGTTTTTTTTTTTCGATCTGTGATTTGATTGATTAAATCACACATTTCATTACACAGAGACGAGTTTTGTCGTGAATCTGCATACATGGTAACTTAAAATTGTAAATGTGTTTAGAGAGCACATTACGGGTGGACAACGAAAACAAAATGTCCAACGTTTACATTTCTGCTATTCTGCGTGTAGGTCGAACTTAGCGATTATTATCGATGCCCCATCGTATGAACAATAGTTCTGGACTTCTTTTGATGGGATTGCTTTGCCAGTTGCATTCATCAGGTTATCATGTTATGGTTTGAGTTGCTCTGCAGGCTATCACTGTGGAAAGACTGTGGTACAGTGGATAATGCCCTAAATCCTATACTAGTATGCTTGATGCTTACATGTTTGGATAAATTGATTTTGCCCACGTGGTCCCTCTCTACCCATGCATATGAACTGCTGCGCGTGGCAATATTAGAGGAACTGGTAATATACCAAGGCCCCTTCAAGAGAGACAATGTGCCAAGACTAAAAAAACCATTCCGTGAATGTAAGGCCGTATAGTGTTTTCATTGTCATATTTCATTCGTAAGTCAACTGTGTGGTTCGCGACATTACGCAAACTATAACATCCTATCAGTGGTCATCTCGTTGTATCACACTAAAGTATATTGCTGGTAAATCAAGCCTCTAAAACTCTGTGTAGTTAGTGCAGTAACAGGAATAGGGGAAGATGATCATATAGCAACCTGGGTCAAGGAACTGACCATGGGTTGGTATTTATTGTACAGTGTCTTAAATCACAAAGTTAACCCATTGAAAAGGATGAAATTAATGACCTTACACACGCGGGTTGATGACAGATCAGTCTATCATGACCCCAGTCACCTGAGTGATAAAATATACTACTATTTAAAAACAACAACAAAAACAAAGACAAACAAACAAAACGAAACAAAACAAATCCTATGAAAACCTCACGTCAAAGCGCTACAGATACCGGAATCGTAATTTTTCCTCGCACAACACCCTGTAAAAGTCATATGGTGTGTTCCCTCTTCTTTTATTTTCCATGTTGTAGCACTCCTGAAAATGTAACATCTATAGTTTGTCATCTGTTATCTGTGTATCTTTGTCATGTTTGCATGTTCTCCTGGTGAGTTTAGTTGTACACTAATATAGTGAGCTGATGTACGATTCTCTTTTCTCGATGTGAACTTGTTTACTTTTTTCGTCATCATTTATTTGTCAGCGACATCCGCGTGTGATGTATCCTCCGTTGTGTTACAATACCAATGGAAGACTATATAGGCAATCTAACTGTGAATAGTTTCAACAATATATGCCGTAGTAATGCAAAAAGAAGGTATTTCATACGTAGTTTTGTATGATCATATAGTCAGGCTTTGCTTGGATTAAAATCTTTTGATTTGTTTTCCTTGGTGTCATTTAATTGTTTATGTTTTGTTTTGGTACTGTGATTTCAGCGGAAATTAAAGAATTTTGAAATCTCTTTTCGGAGAAAATGTTCTCTGTGGAAGCACAACGGTGTCCTTACGACGTTTCACTTTCACGAGTAGTATGTAACGAGGAGAATTTGAATTTCCAGTTTGGAAGTTCGTTAAAGCCTGCTGAAGGTGTTTACCGCCTAACCTGACGTTTGGTCACGTATAGCTAAGATTCTCGGCGATTAGCAAGGATCACGGAATCCTTGGACGACAAGTAGAATGGAGCGAGTCGGCTGCCGCGTTCGTTTCATTCTGTCAAACGCTATAAAGCCTTTTAAAGTTTGGGACGGGCGCGTTGCCATGGTCACGAAGACTACATGCGCCGTTGTCATGGATACAAAGCACCCCGATTGAACATTCGAGCGCGATGCATGATGTAACGACAGTCCAGCTCGCCTTTCGTAATCTATGTCATCGGACGAGACAAGCGAGGGGCAATAATCCTGCGCCGCCATCGCCCGCCTGGATTTCTCAGTCTGGTTAAGGAGGAGGCCCAGGGAAAGGAGGGAGGGAAGAAGCTGTCGTGTTTGGAGGAAGATCGACGCATCCCTTTAAACGCTCTCCTCTATTCAGTAAAATGACTGTCATCCTTGCCTTGATATGAGAAAAAATAGAATGTGTGATATTTTATATTGAACTACCCGAAATTAAGCTTTGATGAATGACAAGGTGTCATGATATTTTTTCCCTATAAATTGAGTGCTCCGATTGCTCAAGGCACTATTTCTGTCTGGGTTGAGATAGAAATGCTTGATTTACCGTTGGTTTATTACATTCAGACAAAGAATGAGATGCGTCATTCCGCGCAGTCCAGTCCACTTCAGTGCACTTAATTTGGCTCTAATCAGTCTTCGGATGATTTTGTAATCTGCTTGATGGCGCATCATAATATGTTATGAGCACATTTCTCCTCATTTTTCGTCGAGGTAGGTGATAACTACCTTTCATACATAAACAAATGGCCGACAAACAGACATCTCCCCCCTCCCCACTCCCCCCCCCCAAAAAAAAAAAAAAAGAAAAAAAAAGTAGATGGAAAGTACGTGGATTGTGCTTGGCCGGGTGCAGACACTTCCTGTTGAACACTCGAGTGTCAGGCGTCGATCAGGGTTGGATTTAACAACATTCACTCCTTAAATAAGAAATAATTATATCACAACCTATCCTGAGTATGGGACATAACTCCATAGGTTCACACATCGAACACTTTTTCCTGTGGCCATGAACATTTCATTGCAGTTGGAAAGAGAAGCAGGTGATGCAGTGTTTATACACGTCAAGGTCTCGATCAGTTATCTCTGAGTTATACAATGAGCTTCAAATCCATACGATAACCATTCCCTCCTTGAGAACACTAATTCGGATACCGTCATTTTGCGCGGGGGTGAAGGGCGGGGGAGGAATGTTGGAGCAGTACGAATACAAACCTTGTCTCTGTCTCTTTGTCTATTATTCTGTCTGTTTGTTTATCTCTTTTTTGTCTGTTTTCTCTGTCTGTCTGTATCCCTGTCTGTCTCTGAGCCTCTCTGTATCATAAAACATGTGAGCATAATTTCCATGGCCACACACTGTGCTGGCAGAACATTGCGTGATAAAATTCGCCGTTCCGTCTCCTTCGTCCGCCATGGGTAAATCAAATTCTACGTGGTAATCACGATAACTGGATTGCTTGCTGTTCGCTAACGGCGTTACAAGCTCAATACAGGCGTGTTAGCTCCATTCAGGTGTTATTAACCAAGCGACCGAAGTGAGGAGTATAGGAGTGCTTGAAAACACTTGATGCTAATGCAATGTCGGAATGGCGTACCAGTTGGTCCCGTAAGTAGCGAGAGTTGAAACTGAACGAGGAGCAGTATTCTTACCCGCAGCAGCTGAATAGGAAACATGCCGATATAAGCGAAGAGGAGTCTGGAACCAGACCGTACTCAGGAACGAGTTGGTCTGGATAATATTCAAATGAAGGATGGGACCAGAGGTAGAAGCGAGCCGAGGTCACGTTAAAAAAAAAAAAAAAGCACTAGTAAAATGCTGGCGCCAAATGAGGAGCGAGTGCGTGTCCGGCGAGTCTTGCAGACCACAACCCAACTTTCCCCGCAGGCAAGTTAGAGGATGGTGCTACATATAGCTGGAGTGAAATCTTACAGCGAACATCTGGTTATAGCCAGAAGTACGCAATGGCGGGTTGAAACCGGGGAATGTGCAGAATTCAAATAAAGTCAGCACATTGAATTGCAAGAATTCAAGCGCTTGTCATCAAACAAATGCAGTGAAAGAATCATATAACACAGCCTGGGAATTTTAAGCTATCACTTGAGTGCAAGTAAGGTTCACGATATTTGAATTTTTTCTTCATCCGTGCCTCAAAGGAAGGATATTTTCTTCCTTTTTTGGTCCCTCGACCTTGAAAACTCAGGAGAACAAAGAAAATAAACAGGACCTTGGAGTAAGACGTAATCCAGTTGACGTGATGAGCATGCATGAAGGAACCATTCGACCTCATAAATCTGAATCAATCGGACGGAAGAACGATGGTTTTACTTCCAGTGTACATAATCCTCCACTGTCAGTGCAGCTTAGCCATTCATGCAGACAACAACACGCTTGACACACAGGGTTGACAGGAGGCGGGAACAGGGATTCGCTTCTTTATTATTATTATTTTTTTTTTTTACAAAATGAATACAGAAAAACCATAAGTTTATGCAATGAAATAGGTGTCTGAATTAAGAGATAGAATTTCTTTTCTTTTTTGTGATATAATCACTTGTAAAATCCACTGAATGAAAGCTGATATAGATTATTAGCAAACGTTTTGTTTAGGTGTGTATAATACTCTACAGTTCAGCTCAGTTTATTTTCCATTACGCAAAAAAAAAAATGAAACAAAGTATAATACACTGTACAAAATAAAGCATGCTTAAAAACAATCACAGTCATTGATTCGGAGAATAATTGAACCATGTAGGACATTTAACCACTTGAATTTATCGACACCTTGCATTTCATATTGATTGAAGCATGTTCACGTAATTTCGCATTATCACAACTTTGGTGACGAGCAGCCGCTAATTTGTATTTCTGGGGCTGGTGAGCAACTCGAAAGTTATCACGTAAATGTCAATTTTCTTTAGAACAATGGAACTGAGTGAAATGTAATTAAGTGCTTAGCAAACGTATATTATAATTTTGATATCATCAAAACTGTACACCTCCAGTATAATACCCATACAGGCTGACTATCTTGTTTTAATTTCTACTGTTGTTCGTTAGTTCACATAGTCAGTCTTGAACTTATACACTGATAATCATAATGATATCTATATAATTTATATCAGATGCCATCGTCAATGTAAAGACTTATTAATAATACGCGATAATAGGTATAATACAAAGCGAGGGGAAGATAAAATGTAGAAGATCAAGAACAGACTTCTGCATTTCATTCATAGCAAGGGACAACTAAGCACCACCGATTATGCATTTATATATAGAGAGAATATCTACCATCGTAATACACCACACTATATGATTATGACATTATGAAGAGGAGTATGTTCTTTAAAAGTCAAAAACTCCGTCGCAAACAAGCCATATAAAAAGACTAGGAGAAGAGACAGGTAAGCAGAGAAAGCTGGGTTAATTGTGAATCAGGTGAATCCAAATAAGTAGGTCAGCTCAAGCAATATCGTGACTCGGGGCCCCTTGGGAGTGAGGGTAGGGGGTGGGGTGGGGTAGAGGAGAGGGATGAATATCTGACGATTCCTGTCCTCAGTTGAGGTTCCACTTTTTTTCTAATCTGCGACACACTTCACCAATTCAGATCTCAATAGGATGCCTATTTGCTTACCGAATGCACCTGTCCGCGGAGCAAACGGGTGTTGATAGAACGCTTCCCGCTCTTCTACGGTAGCTGTATGGGAGCACGCAGTGAAACACAATGCAGAGGAGTGTGTGTGTGTGTGTGTGTGTGTGTGTGTGTGCGTGTGTGTGTGTTTGCTTGTTTGTAGGTGTGTTTATCTTTGCCTTTTTTTTGTACATAACATTCGCCTCAAATCCGCATTATTATAGCCCTATGTAAGTGAATGAATCTGACATACTGTAGTTGTGATATCACGCTCTGGAGCTCGCGCAGTATATAGATAAAGCAAGGGACCCACATGTTGGTTGTGATGTTTTCAACACCTCGTAAAATATATGAGTTTAATGTCTCCAAAAAAAAGAAGTATTCTGAAGTAAAACTTGCACCTGTCCATATCATCACCTTTGGAGTTGATGACATGATGACTGTGATGCCGGACGAAGTTTAGCTTTGCATGATGAAAAACTCTATGCGGTTTGTTTTAATCTCTCCATTTGAAGCATATGGTAGCAAAGATGTTTATTCAACTAACCTGAACACAATGAAAATCTTGAGTTCTTTTTTTTTTTTTGTCAGGTGCAATGTTTATGAAATAATATAATGCATTAATGCTGTATAGAGGAGGTTGTGTCCATTAAAATGACAATAAGAAAGAAAGCCTGAAAATCGCATTCGTGGCGTATTAAATAGCTGTGAACTGCTGAAAGTCTCGCTGTAACACGCACAAATGGTATGCCTTGAAGCATGCTTGTCTTTGGTGTGTTTTCTTTTTTGTGTCTAATGACATAATGACATAAGAAAAAATTTGAACTTTTTTTCATTCTATACTTAATATTTGATCATCTTTTTTCCCTTGTTCCCAACGGTGTGAACAAGCGACATCAAACTGAAATCATACACACAATGAACATTATCATTTGTTTACAAAATACCTGTGCTACAAAATATGTGATTTTGTTTTCGTTTACTTGAACACATATCGGTCATTCAATTTTCAATCAAAGCATGAAAAGTGATGTTATAACATATACTTTTAGCCTATTTCTTTCACTCACATAAAATGGTGTATCATACGCATGATATAATAAAGAAGCGAAGCGATAGTTTGACACAATTTATTTCGCCAACATTTTCCAAAAAGAATTTACTTGGACCTGATACTGTTCCGTGAGATAGAGTAATGCTTTTCTTTTTCCACGAAAACTCAAATTGGCAGAGGTTTGAAGTTTTGGATTTGCGTAAAGAGTTCTGACGATATTGATGTCACCCCACGAAGAGATGACGTGCTGTTCGCATTAGGAGAGTTTGCAGATGACAGTGACTTTTTTAAAGCCATCCCTCCCACAACCATAACAATGACTCTTCCAGATGAAGTTCATCGAACCCCCACCCCCCCCCTGCCACCACCATCACCCACCTCCTCCTCTCCCTGTATTTCGTGTTATTTGTATCAATTGCCTGGATTATTTCGCTGCCTCTTGTTTGCTACAGATGCATTCCAATTCTTGCCCACACGCCCAGGGTCCGCACTCGGGGGACAGCGATTGAGTGGTGTGACGCCACGCATCGGAGGCCACGAATAAACATACCTGAAATACGCCATCATCTGCCCAAGTTGTTTTTCTCTCTTTTAATGTTCTTCTTCTGCAAGTGCATCCTATCTCTCCCTCTCTTTTTTTTCCTCTCTCTCTCTCTCTCTCTCTCTCTCTCTCTCTCTCTCTCTCTTCTCTCTTCTCTCCACCCCCCCCCTCCTCCTCAGTCCCCTGCTCTGATGGACCCGAGCTGTCCCAGCGGATAGACATTATCTCATCCCGTACATTGAGTTGGGAATTTTAAGGACACTCTCTTGGTCTGGCTACGCAAGAATGCAGAGGCAGCGCTCGTTGGCAACCCTCTGGGACTAATAGGCCATATCTGCCAACATGGGTCCATAACTTAGCCTCGAAGTACAGTCGGTATCAGAGGCACATTGATGGTGGCAGGAAAATTCGTAACATTTGATGAACTTTGTAGATAGCATTTGCCTTCATTCGCGATTCCGGTCACATTTTGAAATACATCGTTTTAAAGTTGAAATACACGCATCGAATATTTAAGTTACCAATCATAATTGAAGTAATGTTTGTTTCTCTCTCTTTCACATTTCTCATCACAATTTTCTTTATTTCTCATAGGATTTGCCTTCGTTGCAATCACAAAGATATCTTTGAAACAACACGTGATCATAAAATCTATTGATATTCACGAAATGTCGGCGGGAAAAGTTTGCCGTGTAAAATAATCTTCTTCCTCTTCCATTCTCTATCACCTCCCACTGCTACTCACTCCGTACATATTTATTTCACTCTCCATCCCCATGTACGAATATATATATATATATATATATATATATATATATATATATATATATATATATATATGCGTGTGAGTATGTGTGTGTACCATATTATGTTTATATATTTATATATGTATATATTATTATTTATCTAAAGTCGTCTTCCAGGAGTTGAATCTGCTCATCTGTATATACTCACCTGTTCGTCTGTCTTTGAATCAATATTCCTCCCTCTCTCTCTATCTCTTTCTCTCTCTAACTATCTATCTATCTATTTATCTATCTATCTATCTATCTATCTATCTATCTGTGTTTTTTAGCCGTGCTTTTCTCTCTCGTCTCCCTGCTATCACATGCTCTATATCTCACGCCCTCCCCGGAGATTTACAAGCCTCTAAAGTGACTTGGGTAGCTTACGCGGGATTGCCACTCGGCTTACGAAACGTAAGATGGAGTGCAACTAAAAGTCTGCACAGCAAGATGCAACGAGAGTAAGGTTTTGATGCTGGATGGCTTTAGGTTTTATTTTTGTGGTGGTTGCAGTTGTTTATGTTGCTGCGTTTTGAATAGGTCACCATTCTGCATAATATGAAAGTCATGTGTGCAGTACAGGTAAATATATTCAGTTGTACTAAAAAACAACAACAAACAAACAGACAAACCGGATGAAATCATATGAATATACATCTATAGAAAGAGATGTATTTATAATAATATATCTCATATAATCTCATATCCTTCACATTTTTGTCTTTTGATTGGCTATTTTATTTGAAAATCATTCTTCGAATCTTGATTTGTTCATGTCTTCACTTTTTTCATCTCAATGAAGTTTAGAATCGATTTCGAGTTTTTCTTCTTTTTTTTTCGGGGGGGGGGGGGTGGTCCAAGTGTATATACGTCGAAAGAGCACATACCAAATGGAACTTTTCAATATCATTTCCCAGATCTCTTGACTTGGGTAAAAATTGCTGATTATCTGAGATGAATTCGTATCCCTTGAATTACCATGGAGAGCTGGGGCGGGTGAGGATCTCCGAGGCAGTTTGTTTTATTTTCGCTGGCTGCAGGAACATGATTCTTTGAACCCTTTCTAACCTTTCCGCGACCTGAGACAGGAGCTTGTACCCAGACATGATTAAACCAGGAGCCAACGCCTTCACACTGCTAATATTACTGATCCTACCCCGAACGAAGCAGAGTGTAATTGTATATAAAAAGGGCAAAGATATATATCTTTCTTCTGTATATATACGTATATACTTATACATAATATATATATATATATATAAACTGTATATTGAGAGATAGAGAGGGAAGGAGGGATAAAGAATGAGGGGAAGACAGTAGTATCAATATGTGTGTGTGTGTGTGTGTGTGTGTGTGTTTATAAAGACAGACACAAAAAAGCACCCGAATCTGAGAAATTGTTTTGCAAAAATCTGACTCACTAATACGTATCTCTTAAAGGACTGTTTGAATGTCAGTTAATCATCTAATGGTGTCCCTTGGGTATATTATGTCAAAACTGCCCTCTTAGTTCTGTTTTTATGCGACGTCCAATGTGTATTGTCATTCCGTTATTACACAGTGGACACTGATGGGCATTAACGTCTGTATATAGGCCTAGTACACTAGACTTTAGTTGGTAACAACCATTCCAGGAAAAGGTAATATTGCTGACATGTCAAGAGGAAAGAAAGCAAAAAGAATGTCCAATCGAGGTGTAGTGACCAAGACGTCTTTGTTTGTTTGTTTGTTTGTTTGTTTTTCTGTCTTTGAGATGTTCACTGTACCATTTCATTTTCAGCTAAAAGTAATGAAATGGAAAATTCAATATTTCGAATCTTAAATTCAACATTTACAAAAGGCTGGAAGAGTGACAACATTTTAAATGTTGATTTACCATTTCATTATTTAGAGTCTCTTAAACATCCACACAATGTCTATTCCTATACAAAACGTGAAAAGCATCTTTTGATGAATCATACCATAATAAGGGACGTCCGCATCTCCACTTCTTGCTCCCTACATCTTCCGGTGTGTCCGCAGTTTTAGGATAGCCTGCATGAGATTAGGAGAAGGATGGACGTGAGCTTTTTCTCTCTTTCCCTCGAACTTCGGGAGAGTATATCATTCTTCGGATCTTCGGATCAACGAAGAGAGTTGTCATCCGTTATCTTCATCAGAGTAGAATTGACTCTGTTGTTCACCTATTAGTCAGGATGTGCAAACTTGGGGTCACATTATTTTGCTTGTTTTAGGGCTTTTTTTAAATGCCCAGATGATATTACAAATAGTCTCAGAGAGTAATTTGAACCATAGTACGCTGTCTCACAACTGCTCAAATTTGTGGGATAATTGTAATCGTAGCTGTATCTTTTTTCCACATGTTGTGTATGTAACCTGATTGTTAGTATGAGGTGGGTTTCCGGAAAATTTCAATTTTCATAATAATTTTTGTTTTTGTTTTTTGTAATGAAGAGCAATTTGCTTACCTCTTTAAGAAAGCAGTGGGAATAATATTACCCTCAAAGTATGTCAGTAACAAGTCAAAGGAATGTGTGCTTTTCATTTAAGGAGGAAATCCAGTCAAAATATAAGTTAGTCGTCTGATGAAAAAAGAGTACAATTCTACGAGTTCAACGGTAAAAACTTGATTGAAATCGGATGAAAAATAAGGAAGTTATGAAATTGTGAAGTTTTGATAATTTCTTCAAAACAATTCTTGTGCAGTGGGTGAATATGCAAATGAGCGAGCTAACCATGTCATGCCTTCACAATTTTCCATTGATCATGTACAAAAAAAAATGACGAAAATTCAATGTTTCTGTCATTAAAGTCTGAAACATGACATTATTCCTGGTTGAATAACTTCAGAATAGTGATCAGTTAGATATATGAGGATTTGAGCCTCGGGCATAATTGCGTTTGAATGAAAAACTGGAAATTTCAAATTTTTATGTACAAACTATATGGTAAGTTGTGAGGGAATGACATGCCCACTTTGCCATTTGCATATTCATATTGACTGTTCAAGAACTGTTTCCCCCCAAAGTAACAAAACTTCAAAATGTCATAACTTCCTTGTTTTTCATCCAATTTCGATCGAATTTATACCATTGAACTCGTAATATTTTACTCTTTCTTATCAGATTAACTTATATTTGGACTGGATTTCCCCTTTAAAGAAATAAAAATGAAATTTTGTGGAATTAACTTTATATTTTCTTCATATAGTTGTTCTGCAGTGACGTCACGAACTGTTGCTGTCTCCTCATCTGGCGATAGTAGCACCAAAACTGTGAAAATTCATAACTTTTGAACGGATCGTCCGACTTCCCCCAAACTTCATTTGTTGTATTTTACTATCATTGCTGCGTTCATCAGTCCACACGTATATTTCGGGAAACTCCCATTTTAAGGATTTCTGCGAAACTGCGTAACAAAACAATGTTGATCCGCCAACAACATGCGCTTCCCCGCCAGTATGAAACGTTTTAATGCCATTTCAGGGTTTTTTTAAATCATATATATATGTGTATATATATATATATATATATATATATATATATATATATATACCGCCGGGTCGTCAACAGGCAACACCATTCCTTCACTTTCCGTCGTTTTGTTTTTACGACAAAACGTCAGATTCTGCATATTTATATAGGCCTATATGTACAATTTATGTAAATATATTTCAAGATAACTGTAATATATGCTTTATCGTGATACACGCATATGTTCCATGCAGCATTTCATATATTGATGTGGTAACTCTGTGCCCAACTTTTGCTCAAAAGTTTTCACTGTGGGGTCTGATACATTTCCAGCTTTAACGCATAATGTCCTCCTTAATTTACAACCCCATTCCTCAACGCACCCCCCCCCCCTCACTCCTATACCCTAACCACCCTAGAACACTCAAATGTAATGTGGAAATGAAACGAGGACACGGCAGGAAGCATCGCATTCCCACTGTGTCGATCCATCATGGGGATAATAATGTGAGCGCGCTTTTTGACAATATTACAAGCTCAGTTTTAAAGCATGCATGTTATTGTTAAAGCTCGGCGGTAGTGACAAACGAGAGGAATTTGATCATGATCACGTTACATGATTATGGAATAGTGAGCATGGGAAATGTTATCCCATCACACCATAATAAATCCATGAGTTTGTAAGGCCTATGTGTTTTTTGTTTTCGCCTTTACTATTACTCACAATGTGAGTAATACTCTCGCGTTCAATTCGTCTTTTTTGAGCCGCCCGTGGATGATGAATTGAAAGAAATCTTTATAATGCTTAAACTCTGCAATTTTCTTGGACAATCAGCCACCATAATCGCACAATCCAATGGCAACAAAATGATACTCTGTGTATTTGTCGGTGATTGTGCAATAATGATTAGTGAGAAGCATTACATAAAACAACTCATCAACTCAACAAACAATTATCTAATATAGAAGCAAAATGTCCATTAACACCTTATAATACCTTAAATTGTTGTCCTCTTCCTCTGTTAAATCAAATTAATGTATGCAACACCCCCTTTTTTTGGGGGGGGGGTGTTACAGATAAAAGACTAACAAAACCCAATCTACGTAGATCTTTCCACATTCTGCAGATATGGTAGCCATGAGTACCTAGAACAGCATTATCGTATTTCTCTAGCATATTTACTTACATTTATGCTATGATACATCGACCGCCATGTTTTATGTTAATAATATTTTATTGCACACCCCAGCTAGATATCATGCATCATTTGGTTTTGTTACATGCATGCATTTTTCATTGAGATATACGAAACTCAATTGAAATTGAAATTGAAATTGAATAAATCATCTGAAAGTAGAGAAGAGGTGCTAATGTTCAATCTACGTCTTCTCAAGCTGATCGCACTGTGTGTAAATTATTCCAAAGTCGTTGATAAATATCTCCCCATTAATGTTCTTGTGCTTACCTTCGCCTTTAACACTAACCTGTGGACGCAGCATCCAGCAAGATACTAAGTATGTTGCGAACTGAATCATTGATCTTGATGAGAGCTGACGGCAAAACGTGGGACGAACGAGTTTCAGTCGGGGACCTGCCCCTGGTACAAGCGCTGACGTCGATGGTTAATGTTGAAAGCAACTATAGGGTTGTGTCACAGCATATTATTATAACAGATCCCCACCAACAACATTCGCACAATTTCCCTTTTGGAGGTAGTCGTTATTATTAGCATGTCAGCAAGGGGCCTCTTCATATAACAAAAATTAATGCCTTCGTCATGGCGTAGAACCCTTTTACACAAAGCAACAAAGCAAACATCACCATTAAATTTGTATAAGAGAATATTGCCTAAATTAGAATAGATTATAGCATATAAATACCTCTACTTGTTTTCAAAATAAAGAAACAAACAAACAAACAAACACCTTAGTGTATAAATCAACAGAACTTTAGTTTGTTCTGTGCTCTAACAATTAGACACTAACGGTGTAATCGACATGCACCACGTGAACATCGGAACACGTGACTACGAACTTCAAAAAATCATGTTCTTCCCTCCATGGAGCTCCTCCGTGTTCCCTTAGGGTACCTATCCGCCTCCCATAATACATTCTTTTTTAAAATTATGCTTCTATGTATTCTTCTACTTACTTTCCTATGATAACAGATATTCTTTCGATCCTCTTGTATCCGAAATTAGACAATCATTTCATAAAGTATGCAATCAGTTTTTCCTTAACATGCAAGCATCGCGACATCATAACATGTGATCAGTATTTCACGCCAATGCTCACAGTTGCTCTGCCATATTGACGGATAATAAGCGTGCACATGTATAATGTAATTTTCATCTTTCATGGTGTAGAAGAACGGGAAGGCATTTTTTTTCTCCGCCTTCATCATACCTCAAGAGTACAACTCCGTATTATGCCTATTGGGCGATTAATGTGTCCACAACCAATCCGCGACAAAGTTCTACAGGTACCAATCCGTACCGCAAGACAAATTACGTCTTCAAAGAAACCTGCAACTAAATTCTGTATTCCAAAGGGATTTTGCCCAGTATATACACTTTAGCAGTCTATGCCGTCGATACTCTTTACATACTGTCAGGTGATTGCTCTTCATTTTGTTACAGCCCCCATCAGTCATGTTTATCCCTACTTCCATATGCCAGTATTTTTTTTTTTAGTTTTTTTCCTCTTCTTCTCCTTCCTCTTCGTCCTCCTCTTTTTCTTTCCTCCCCCCTCCTCCAGTCCTAATCCTTCCCCTTCTCTTCCATCCTCCTCTCCCATCCTCATCTTCCTCGTTCATTCTCCTCATCCCTCCCTACCTCCTCCTCCTCCTCCTCCTTCCCTCCTCCTCCTTCCCTACCTCCTCCTCCTCCTCCTCCTTCCCTCCTGCCACCTCCCTCCATTCCTCCTCCTCTTCCATCCTCATCTTCCCCGTTCATTCTCCTCATCCCTCCCTACCTCTTCCTCCTCCTCCTCCTCCTCCTTCCCTCCTCCTCCTCCTTCCCTACCTCCTCTCCCTCCTCCTCCTTCCCTCCTGCCTCCTCCTCCATTCCTCCTCCTCTTCCATCCTCATCTTCCCCGTTCATTTTTCTCATCCCTCCCTACCTCCCCCTCCTCCTCCTTCCCTTCCTACCTCCTCCTCCTCCTCCTTCCAACCTGCCTCCTCCTCCTTACCTCCTGCCTCCTCCATTCCTCATCCTTCCCCTCCTCTTCCATCCTCATCTTCCCCGTTCATTCTCCTCATCCCTCCCTACCTCCTCCCCCTCCTCCTCCTTCCCTCCTGCCACCTCCTCCATTCCTCCTCCTCTTCCATCCTCATCTTCCCCGTTCATTCTCCTCATCCCTCCCTACCTCCTCCTCCTCCTCCTCCTTCCCTCCCTACCTCCTCCTCCTCCTCCTCCTTCCAACCTGCCTCCTCCTCCATTCCTCCTCCTCTTCCATCCTCATCTTCCCCGTTCATTTTCCTCATCCCTCCCTACCTCCCCCTCCTCCTCCTACTTCCCTTTCTACCTCCTCCTCCTCCTCCTCCTCCTTCCAACCTGCCTCCTCCTCCTTACCTCCTGCCTCCTCCATTCCTCATCCTTCCCCTCCGCTTCCATCCTCATCTTCCCCGTTCATTCTCCTCATCCCTCCCTACCTCCTCCTCCTCCTTCCCTTCCTACCTCCTCCTCCTCCTCCTCCTCCTTCCAACCTGCCTCCTCCTCCATTCCTCCTCCTCTTCCATCCTCATCTTCCCCGTTCATTTTCCTCATCCCTCCCTACCTCCCCCTCCTCCTCCTCCTTCCCTTCCTACCTCCTCCTCCTCCTCCTCCTTCCAACCTGCCTCCTCCTCCTTACCTGCCTCCTCCATTCCTCATCCTTCCCCTCCTCTTCCATCCTCATCTTCCTCGCTCATTTTCCTCATCCCTCCCTACCTCCCCCTCCTCCTCCTCCTCCTTACCTCCTGCCTCCTCCATTCCTCATCCTTCCCCTCCTCTTCCATCCTCATCTTTCTCGTTCATTTTCCTCATCCCTCCCTATTTCCTCCTCCTCCTCCTTCCCTCTTGCCTCCTCCTCTATTCCTTCTCCTTCCCCTCCTCTTCTATCCTTCTATTTCTTGTTCATTCTCCTCCTCCCTCCATCCCTCCTCCTCCTCCTCCTCATATCTCCCTTCTCCTCCTCCTTCCCACCTACCTCCTCCTCTTCCTCCTCTGAGACGCTCAATAATTCGTGAGGTATATCAGGGTGACAGTCAAATCGAACCACCTACGAGACAGACAGAGAGGGAGAGGGAGTTCATCTTTTCCATAAAAACATATCGACCTCCTTCTCCACATCGCCACCCATCACCAGGGCGATCCGCACCATCCCACAAACCAACTCTTTTTCGCTCCTCTCGTGTCTTCAAAGGGAGGGATTTAACCCATACCAACCAACGTTTAGATCGACGATTAAACATATCCTTCATAAATTTGAGGCCCGGCCCATGCAGCAGCTCAAAATTATCATATTCACTAAGTCTTCTTCTTCAAACCCATGCCTGAGGCTACTATTAAATCACTACTGATACATTAAGCTTAGTTCAGTTCAGTTTATGACAAATGATACAAAAGAAACAACTTAACGTAGATAACGAAACAATTGCGGATGATATATTCGTAGAATCAAAACTGCCCCAATCAACTTCGCTTTTAATAGGCACGCTCCGTCAGAAATAAAATTCAACCATGTGGACGATGTATTTTAACGGAAGGTCAAAGCTGTTACCACACTCTAAGTCGAGAAAAGACTTTAAGGTAGAGGTTGTCGTTGACTTAATACGCACATGAAAGTGCATTTCATTTAGTTTAATATAGACCGGATATGTGGAGATACCATTGAAAATAAAATCACAATATCGCATCAGTTTATTTTGCTTTATCACTTATCAGTTCAATTTAAGTTGTTCTTGAATAGAATTAGTATCTATCGGGCACAAAAATACTCAGCTAATCGAATAGTATGGCCTACACATCGCGATATGAGCGTCTACCTGCTAACATTTGACGGGCCCTCCTATAAGGCGAGGGGATAAAGCCTATGCCTGGGTGTCATCTGATCGCCGGGTCGCAGCCAATGTTTGTGTACACCCCGCTCCAATTATCTTCAAGCGGACAAAGTTCAAGCTCGTCGTCGGCATATAGTTCGGATTTGTCTGCCCGTGCCAGGCAGGAGCAGAGGTACATACCGTCACATCGGCTGAGCTGATGGGGCGTGTAATCAGCGCCGCTGCCTGTCTGAAGTTGACGATGCGAGAGGTGAGACGCGCGCTTGTTTACATGGGTGCCGATATCAACATTACCCCTATCCCATTAAATCGTCCCGTCTCGATCGTTTATTTCGTTCTCTCCGGGCCATCTACCCGCCACCAGGCGAAGCTGCTCATCCCCCATTGTTTTACAGGAAGCAAGACGTGCTCCTGGAAACCACGCGAAGCTATGCCATTACGTGACATTCTGCACTCTTCACTATACTATTCTCTTATCATTTATTACTCGTGACGTAATGATGCGTCGTCATAATGCCATCACTTGTCACTTTTACTTTAAGGAATTAGACTTGGATGCCGTCATACTCAAGCATACCGCTATAATGTCTGATTCACAATGGTTTCGCAACATTTTGGTCTATAGGTCGCTTTTTTTCTTATTTATTTTTTTTTTCGTTCTGGCAGTACCATGCTTATCGAAACAATATTTGTTGTTGTTGTTGTTTCTGCTGCTGCTGTTGCTGTTGTTTTAAACCAAAATATTTGATGGGCATGTTTTGTGGTGAGTCTTGTCTTCCTCCAGGCATTCTTTAACGCTGATCGTAATTGGATATGGATTTTCCAGATTAAAATAGTGCAGTATAAAACAGCTACGCTAGCTGGAAAAGGGGAGAAAAAGATAACGTGGTATAATAGATCTGTTATCAGGAACGGTCGGATGGAGTTATGACTTCCACGATCGCTTTCGTTTATTTGGAATGTCGGTTCTGCAAACGCATCAATCACCATCTCCTCCAATTCAGCATCGTCAGAGAAAAATGATCCACACGTGTTACACATCTTTTTTTTTTTAAATGGCAAAATACCAGATGAATTTAACAGACCTTCATCCATGTGTGCTCATCCCGAGCTCAGCAACCAGGCCAGGATACCAGTAGACGGGCGAATATCCAGTCTCCGGCTCATCCTCTTCCTACTCCCCCCCCCCCCCCCCCCCTCCCCGCCCCCTGTTTCTATCATCAGCTTGCATCATCTTTAGTTTATGTCAAACGCGCCCGATAAATCAAAACAGAAATGACAGAACTATGCCGGGAATGGCAGTGTGCACATAGTACTTGACCGGCTGCGATTGATTTCAGATTCATTAGGCTTAATCCAGGCGGTTCTCGAGTTATTTGTGACACACACACACAAAAAAAAAAATAATAATAATAACAACGTGCATTTGTCGCTTAGAATATAGGTTAGGTTATATCTCATCGAGTAGGTACATCATTATTGGCAAGACTCTTCTGTAAAGATTATGACGGTAATATTATGAGGAGGATTTCAATGATTGCGACAGTAATCACAATGGCAGTGATACTGTTAACGAAACCATCAAAGGTATAATGACAGAAATGGATATGATAGATAATGATAATAATGTTATGATGATTATGGTAAAACTTACAAGAAGTACGCATGCATAGATACTGACAACGTCATCCAATGCTTGGCAACTCCGCAAAATTACAGCGATTTTTCCCGCTCAAATCAACAGTAACACTATTTGTGCACACTCTTCCTGAAGTTCCCGCTGCGTCCAGTTTTTTTTTTCTTTTCTTTTTTTTTTGTTTTGTTTCCAGAATCGTCTGGTTTAATGTTGAAGCGACTCTCTATAAAACTGCCCTTAGTAAATATAATTGTGATATTGTTTGTTCATGAAGATGCGCTAGCGCATTCTAATCTTTCATAAACATTATTCGCAGTAGGCATGATATTGCGAAAAAAAAAAACCCTCTGAATGTTTGATTTGTTTATCGTCGTAACATGTTCATTTTGAGGGCGATACGATAAGCTTAAGGCTTCACACGATCCCATTTCACCTCGAATTGCTTCGTGATGAATGTCTGGCTCTGTCGCATTTGATTCAATATTTGGTCCGAAGCTGAGCATACACCATTCCAAATTGCTTAACCAGACAGTTGGTGGAAAGCCGAGCTGCAGTCTGATGGAATATTGGTTGAAAAAAGAAACGCATACACGCGCCTTGCGCATTTTGAACAACAATTCAAAGCAAACGGCCGAGCTTTGCCGAATATTGTTAATTTCGATGCGTTGTTGAAAACGAAAAGATCTGCTTTACTTCAAATATATTTTCATTTGAATGTGGTTAGGGTATATCCCTGGTATGGCACATGCACACACAATCCTTCGTGTCAGAGTTTCAGTTGTATTTCCACACTTGTAGCGGGAAAAAGGAAGCCGCTATTCGTTTATAATTTGGGAGGAGCAATTCCAATTAAAGTATTAACTCTATTGAAGCTTGCGAACTTAGGTGAGCTGCTAAACATTTTCTCGTTTGATTTCGGGAGCAATTCTAATCAAGCTGTTAACCCCATGACTGAGTATTGCGAACTTTGGTGTGCTGCCAAACATTCACCACACACTACCCCGCATGACTATATTCACATCTTCATTTGATAGCAGAAAAGTTACCCCCCCCCCACACACACACACATACACAATGCAACTCACGCAGATTTTTATGTCTATACACCTAAACAAACACAAAATGTGCCTAGGTTTGTGAGTGTTCCTGACTGAATCTTGTCAGCGCTATAACTGCGTGCATGTCTCTACTTACGGGAATGCATCGCCTTTCATTCACAGTATATATTGTCTGATTCAACTGTGGGACGGTATGGAGGCAAGGAAAATTGAACTCACTGGAGCTGTCGGCGAGGTTTTCTTGTTTATCTAACCCCAGCTTTCTCGCTCGACTCTCGCAGTCTCGTGTTACGCATGACATTTGCCGTCCGCCCATAAATCGACAATATCGTCTGGAATTGGACTACCAGTTTAACTGTGTCTTTTTTTTATGTTTGTCTGTATACCTCTTTGTATATATCACGTAATTTAAGACCTTGCCTGTCCGTAATCCTATACGCCTACAGTAAAGATAAAACAAAAGTTTTGACGATGTCACGATATGATTAAATTGTCCACATTTCACTTCAACCTAGATCTAACGCGAATCCAATGGCGATTTGATAGGTAGTGATACATTACCGCCTCTGTTGCGTTTGTCAAGGTCAGAATAAATACGGCACATGCCAACAACGTCTGACGTCAGACGGTGAAAACATGGCGCACTCAGAACGTGCAGCTACTCGCAATGTTCTCCCTGTCCCGATATACTTGATTGCATGTACATAATGCGGAAAGTCAGATTCTAGCTTTCATTTCTTGGCTTGAAATTAAAGCGAACAAAAAAAAAAAAAAAAAAAAAAACCTGAAAAAATGGAATGGGGGACTGAGGATAATGTAACTGGTTTCCTATTAGTTTAGGTACGCATAATACTGCCTGTATTCGTGGTGATTAAAACTATAATCATGTCAAAATGTTCATGAGAACAACAGCAAAAACAAACAAACAAACAAACAAACAAGAAAACAACTACGCACGGTATGGACACTACATGAAATCAATTCAAGCGTAATCTTAAAAGCTCCGTTCCAAACATGCCAAAGTTGGTGCAAGCTGCTCAATATTCGACGCATTCACTGTTCCGTGAAATAAAGTGCCCAAATAAAAACTAAGACCAGGGCAATCTTGTAGCATAACAGATGAGAATGTTAGTTGCACAAAATCAATTTCACGGAGTGCACCAGCGTAATACACGCTAGAACGGACTCAATCTGCTAAATACTCCGACGCACATTACGCAAAGAACGTGATTTGCTTGCTTTCTATCCAGAAAGAAGGCAAATGGGTTTGGGGATTTTTTTTTCAGTCTCAGGGAATATGCTTCGGAGAGATGAAACCAAGGAAATGTGGATGACATAATATTAAACAGTGTAACCCTATTTTCATTCAAGTGTTAAACCAATGAAGCTCCGTGGTTTCACGGAGGAAAATAATGTATATCTGTAGGAGACGGGGAATACAAAATTGATGCAGGGACCGGGTAGCTTTGTGTATAGAAATCATGTGCGGAGGCGGTGTGTGACGACGGCGGAATCTGGGCATTATTTTATGTATGAAGTGGGTGGCGATGAGGCCCGTCGTTATAGCCACCACTGACAAAGTCTGGTCCCCCGTGAACGAGATCACGATCGCGGTTGTATGTGCCGGGGGGAATGAATATGTGCGATATCTATACCTTATCGCAGGTATACTTGATGCCGAAAGGGCATTGGCTCAAATTTCGACTCGAAAACAAGCCCACATTTCTATCCTGACGCCCTTTGACATTTATCTCTGACATTATCACTATACGCTGTTCTGAGTTGCCTAGACTGAAACGTCGGTGATTGTTTCTGTTTTTGTTTTTGTTTATTGTCATTAGGCACCAATACAGATTTTTAGATGCGAACACCAAGCTAACACGATGATAGTAAGAAAATGTTCATCCTCACAAAACCAAAAACAGAACGTTGGTCATTGCATTTTTTTTTTTTGTTAGTAGCGTGAAGTGTGCCTCACCAACCTCCACCCCCCCCCCCAAAAAAAAAATATATATATATGGTTGTTATTGTGCAGGTCTTACTTTTCAAATCGTTAGATCTACCGTTGTATCAACAAGTCAATATGAGATTTTCAACATTGCGCATTTCTGTTCCGCTTTTTTCGCCTTTCTTCCTAGCCGAGGACGTGTTGAAAATAAAAAGACTGCCTGATAACAAGCAAACAAGCGATCAAACAAACAAAATATCAATCACCGTATCGAAGAGTTCAACGCTTTTCTTAAAGGGATGGTATGGTTTTAGTTGAGATGAGTAATGAGGTTTTAAATTTTTGTGGGATAGTTCGAAATCACTAATATGAAATATTAAGGGGCAGACAATTCCAAGAGGAAATGAAATTCAGTTTCATGAAAATCCGTTTTTAACGACTGAGATTTCCAAAAGCAAAGCAAAACAAGACGGTCCTAAAAGAAGGTGGGACCCATCTTTTATTGTGACCTCTTGGTTCATTCCTCTTTACTCCTATTAGAATTGTATGCCCTTTACTATTTCATAAACGTGGTTCCTACTTATCTCGCAAAAAGTTAAAACCTGAATCCCCATCTCAACCAAAATTAAACCATCCCTTTAAAACATGAAGACCATCTCCCTCCTTACATGCGAATATTTGAATTGGTCGAGCTATTCTTCTCTCTCTCTCTCCCTCTCTCTCTCTCTCTCTCTCATCCTCTCCCTCTCAATTGGTTTTCTTTTCATGTTTGGAGATATGGTTGCGTTACAGACAAACTCACTGTCACCTTGGCAATAGCGATGCGCGAGTAAAGAGACGTCGAATCTTGTGATGGAAGTCGATTGTGAATCACATCAGCTTAATAAGTGGCTGGGTGAAGAGTTTGGGCAGGTGTCGTCTGAGAGAAACTGAAAGACCTCGAATAGCGCGGGAAGTGTAAAGAAGTGTGTGGCCATGAAACAAAGTGCATAGGCCGCATATAGTCGTATTTCAATCCTTATAGTGCGCGGGCACGTCGCCGAACAGCAAAAATATCCCACTGCGACCCATACTGTAGCCACGTCATAATTTTCGAGATGGTTTTCATAGATTTAGTTCATTGTGTTTGATTTGTTCTCGTCTTTCCTATCTTTAGCGTCATCTTGGCGCCCTTCTCTCCCTCACTCCCTCCATCTCTCCCCTCTGTCTCTGTATCTCTCTTTCCCTCTCTATCTCTCTTTATATATATGTATGTATATATATATATATATATATATATATATATATATATATATATATATATATATATATATATATCTTTATCTCTCAAAATGTTTATATCTCTTACTTCCCCTCCCTCTCTCTTTCTTCATTTCCCATGTTTCCTTCTCTTTTTCTTTCCTTCACCGTCTGTATCCACCGTTCCTCCCTTCTCTGTATTCTCTCTTATTTCACTTTAGAGCTGTTTTGCTTTCTCCCCTATTTCTTCTCTTTCTAAGACCCAGCCATTCTCTCTTTAATTTCAAGTGCTTACAACGATAAACGATACGAATTTGAGCAATAATAGCTGATCCCTTTGTTATGTTCGTTCAAATATGCATTCGTTTAGAGTAATTCATGATTGGCTGATGGGAAAAAGAAGACAACTCTTCACAAAGCAAAAGTTATCTGGTTGGATTGACATAATGTGTACCAATCTTCCTCAGATATGAAGGTCCCTGTCTTACAATACTGTATTCTTCGAGAGATTAACGAGGGATGAACATGCCCGTGTCGTGGGCTTAAAATGTTCCGCTTGCTCGCAGTGAATATGGAATGTGTGCGAATGTCGGCGAGCTCGCTTTCTCCTACTCCTATACTCCTGCACATAGCAATGATGCACCGCGTACATGTAATTATGCTTATATCCTCACTGAACACAAAGCTCACCGTAGATTATTGCGGTTCGTCCCTAGACAAGACATTACAATGGAATCAACATGGTACCTGGGGGATTACAATCAAGGACTGTAAGGCACACGGTGGTTCTCAAGTTGATATCATGTTTTTGGCATGTCTGTCCTTTTCACCCGTCCTTGTGTTAGCCTGTTTGTGTGTAGTCATTTCTTGTTGTTGCTGCGAATATTGTGAGACAACAACGGGATATATCCCCTGAAAGTTGGTGCTTGTTTATTTACCGAAGTGATGACATTTAAGAGATCATTGGGTCAAAGGTCGATGGTCACAGAGTCCAAATAAAAGGGTGAAAGTTCACATTATAGCAAAAGATCAAAGAAGCTTTGGAAATTCCAGTTTGAAGCTCTTATTGTGATACGTTAAGACAGGGCAAATAACCAGGTGTTTACGATCTTGTGAAGGTCAAAGGTCAGGGGATAAAACTAGTTTTGACACAGTATTGAAGCGAAGTCGGTAGTGGAATGATTTGATAGGTACTGATTCGTAGCACTTCTTGATGTCTAAACCTGGCCCAACCAGAGAGCAACTTGCTCTAAGTCTAAGTAGAAATACAGCTGATGGGAAAATATAACTACGTTTAAATACAGCAAGGTATGCGGGGGCCCCCGTCTGCCGTCGACACCTTACTGTCGAATGTCGCAGTACCACGTCTCTGGTTCTCCTAGTTTAACTCATCCTATGCTAAAGAGTAAAAGGACACAAAATATGTATATGTTGCTTTGAATTACTTTATGTGGAAATGAAATCACTTGAATTGAATTGAATTGAATTGAAAATTCATACTTAAACCTATTTAGAGGTAATTAATGTGACACACAGAGGGTTAAAGTGCTTATTTGTGACTTGAAAGTGAGTTGGTTTTATAATTATCATCATCTTTGTTTTACCAAGCAAATTCTGGGCGAGATCATTTGTCATCCCAAACAGTAAATCGAAAAGCAACCAACTATACGATGTATGAATGCTTCATTACAATGTAGAAAAAGGAAATGCTCATAAAGAAAGTAAAATAAAAGAAAGTAAAAAAGAAAGTAAAATATGCATTATATATCAATGTGTATATCGAGTACAGGATGTGTTTGCAGACTATATGTTCGCTTTTTTTAATCCCACGACATGTTTATTTACTGTAGCTCCGTTATCGTTATCTCCATTTATAGCCAATCCCTAATTTAGCAGAAGAAAGAAAATTGAAAAAAAATGGGCTTTCGAATGAAAAAAGTCACCCTGAAAATGGTTGTATTATATATTATTCTCATTTTCAAGTATGGGATTCCTAATGACTCGAGATTCACATTTAAATCTCAGTTAGGCACAACAATCCATATGAATTGTTACCCCCCCCCCCCCGAAAAAAAAAAAACCAACTTATTTTTATCACCTATTTTGTCGAAAGCTCTACTTTTTATGTAATTACCGATTATGGTGCATGCTGTACCATTCTCTTTAGCCATTTTTTGCTACTTTTTTTCTGTAACGTTTATTAAAGCCATAGTGAATATAGTATGGAAATTGCTCTTAATCTATTTGTGAATTCTCTCTTTTAGTGGACGGAAAGAAGAATACTCGAGTCCCCACAACATTACAACAGGACGGATAGCGTGATAGCAAATGATAATTGTATGATATTCTAAATGCCCAGAAACATGATACAATGTGGTCGTGTTCATGGGGGCATACAGGAGTATCGTGCATGCCTAACAAAATTTCCACGACTTTGTAAAGTCTCTGGTATAAGTGTAAAAAATAGGAAAGGAAAAAAAAAAAGACAGTTTACAGCAGTTCAACGGCATACTTGACCAACGATATTTGTCTATTTCCGTGACAGTATTGATCATACAATGTTTTAGAAAAAAGCAAAGAAGAAAAAGAAAGTTTACAGCCGTTCAACGGCATTCTTGACCAACGATATTTGTCCATTTTCATGACAGTAAATTGATCATACAGTGTGTCAAAATGGCCTCGGGGAATTAAAGAAAATAAAAATTCATCTCTGCCTCCTATACCTCGAGGATTCTATCTCTAATTAAACTTCTGAAAGGATTTCTGTTTTTAGATGGTTTATGTTGTTGTTATTCTTTTTTAGTCCTCACACGTTAAAGTTGTGTGATGATCAAATATTGATTAATCTTGCACTGAAAATGGATCAACATGCGTAGCGTTGATAGGCTGCTTATTTCTTGAGGGATTTGGACTCTAAGTATCAGGTCT
Source organism: Diadema setosum (assembly GCF_964275005.1). Taxonomy (NCBI): domain Eukaryota; kingdom Metazoa; phylum Echinodermata; class Echinoidea; order Diadematoida; family Diadematidae; genus Diadema; species Diadema setosum. The sequence continues at coordinate 23,464,708 of NC_092693.1, forward strand.
GAACTACACGCAAAATACTAGTACGTGTCATTCCTGCGTGCGCATTGTGCATTATGCATGAGACTCTCTTGTAGGTCACGTGACTAGGTGGAAGGCAGTTTTCAGATTATTTTTTTCAGTTGCGCATTACAGACGGGCATCGCGTCACGGAATACTGCACGCCTCGTTCTGATTGGCTGATCAAAAGGTCATATCGTTCCACAGATATTCAAATGAATCATATTACATTATCACGAAATATACGTTTAGCGACATTTATGATGTCAGCTTTACTGCTGTGATTGAAGAGGTGGAATTTTCCCTGAAACTCTTCCCTGACTTCTCACATTTCGATGGCGATAGAGATGTTTAGGTTTAATTTTCTTGCCTGTTACTGCAGTGCAGATAGTGGGACCAGAAAGTTCTTAATTTTAGGCATTTTTGTTCTCTTCTTGTGAATCTAGAACTGACCCCATTCCCTCTGAAAGATATCAGTGACTCAAGTGATTCGCTAGTTAGTTGGAAATCATCTTTGAAAATATTTTGAATACCTGCACCCTCTGTCTACAACAGTGCTTGCCGTTGCATGTGAGGAGGTGCAGTCTATAATCATGATAGTATATTCATCTTCTATTGATTAATATAGCACTCATTGGTTCTACAGTACTTTACAGAACGAAATGACGAGAAAAGTCAACTGAATTATAACAGTAAGTCTCAGAGTATATTTTCAAAGTTGAGGTGTTTAAGTTCAAGTTTCAAGTGATGCAGCACGGATGTTCGACGAATGCTGATGCCAGAGGCAAAGTGCATATTCATGATTGGAAAGCATTGTTGCTTTCATTAGCAGTACATGGGTAATAGAGGTGTGCTGGTTATGCAGACAGTGCAATGGAAAGCTCTATAGCGTACAAGTCAGTTAAACGCTTAAATCGCGTTGTACAGTGAGTATAGGGATGCATCACCAAGAGGGTATATGGTCCTGTTTCCTGGCACTGTGATACATTCACACCATGAATAAGTGCATAAATTGCATAATAAGTTCGCTTATTAATATTATTGACACCTATTTATACACTTTTCCAAATCCTACGCTTAGAGGGCGGAAACCTATGTAAAACAGTTTAGCTACCTAGTGTAACTTAAGGTGATTTACGGTCTTGGGTGAATAAGTTATAGGTGACTGAGGGAAGAGATTTCATATATCAAGTTATAGTCCTCTTGATAACCTCAAACAAGCAATGTCATGGTTGTTGAATTTTTGCGTCAGAAACGTCGTAAGCGGACAAATCTTAATTATGATTTCAAACATTAGATTTTTGTTCTATTTATAATCCTGGTTTTAGATCTGATTTCAATCCAATCAAGTGAGTGCAGCGCCAGTGATTAAGTGAACGGATGAGTGAGTAGGCCTTATTCTGCTAAAGAGTGCCGGATTCTAACCTTAACATTCTGTTAAAAAAAAAAAAAAAAAAAAAAAAAAAAAAAAAAAAAAAACCCTGCTCTAATGAACGAACAAATTTCTTTCTACCGTGTTTGTCAAATATAGCATCAATTTCATGGTGTGGTGCCTCTACGTAAATCTGGTTTCTTTAGATGCATTCATTTGGAATGGGGTAAAGCATTTTCCACACTTTGAGCAAGGAAAATTGATGTTCAAAAGGAAAAAAAAAACGAGAAAACTGGTGTAAAGTGAGTTATTGTAAACGGTGTAGTAGTTGCTATTTTTAACACAATTATAGGTCACTGAAGCGGCTCAGAAAATCAAATTTCAGAAAATACTTTACCCCGCGGCAAGGTATGAAAGGAATTTCAATTAAGCTTGCCCTCACAATCCCCTCCCCCCCCCCCCCCACCTTAAATCGGGGTTTGGTTTATAAACTATTTTATAGATTTTCCTCTCGGTCCATTCCTGTCTTGACCAGTATAATATACACGGATATTTACACCAGCCCATGGTATTGATGGTGTGTCCACTAAAGCCTATAACTGGAGGAATAAACTGGTAACCACGAGATAGTAAACAGACTAACAAATGAGACGTACACCACGGCATTGCAATCTACTGCAGTACTTTTAATGTGCACTTTGATTAGCGTCGTCTCCGCCTGATGTGATGGGACGTGATGCCATACACCATGCTATCACACGCGTACATTCATTTAGCAAGGCATGAGGGGCGAGCAGAACAAAAATGCAACGTGTAACTGAGAAGCCATGTTGGATTTTGCATTCTTTTGACAAAAACGACACCACTCATTCAAATATACTTGTTTATGTATTATTATCATTATTATATACCAAGGAGGTATGTGTGATACCTTCTCAATCATACCGACTCGGCGTACACATTAATTTCATTTCATTTCATTTCATTTCATTTCATTTATTTCATTTTATTCCATTCCATACCGTTTCATTCTGTTCCTTTCATTTCATTTCATCTCATCTCATTTCATCCCATCTCATTTCATTTCATTTCGTTTCCAACAAAGTATGAATACAGCATGATATTTGCTAATACATTGCTATACAAAGTCAGAGCCACTCAGAGGCCCGTTTATCATGATACGGGAAAATATAGTGCATGCCTGTAATGAAGTACAATCACATAATGTGAAATTTATAGTATGAAAGAGAGTGAAAATGAAGGGGACTACAGCTGAAAAGCCTGGTTTGTGATTTGTAGCCCTCTCACGAATAATATTTAATTACAATATTTACTGAACTAATGAAACGATGGTGAATTAACTGAAAAAGGGGAAACAGAAAAAGACAAAACAAAACAAAAACACAACCGCACACACAAATACACACAAAGTAACTTTCTTAAATGTGAACGAGGATGAAGGTCGAAAGAGTACATTATTTGTATAAGGGTGTGTTTGTAGTAGTTTTTTCTGGAATTGAGTGTTACATATTAAGACTAATGGATGAACTATAAACGACGTATGGGTCATCAAGAAGTATAGTTTTATCTATCATAACCTTTTACTCCTACGGGTGAAGTGAAATGAATGAGTGATTAATAAGACCTGCATTACCTATCTCATTAAAAAGTAACCCTCTAGTGGCGTATTGTTGGATCATTTAGGTATTTTATTTTCATTTGGTCACCAATCGGCATCGATTATACCAATTGCCTCGTAGAATACGATCGCATACAGATTTGCGGGAATCCCGTGTGTAAATGATTGAAGAGTGCTTACTCATACGCGTAACGTATACAAGCACAAGTCTTGTAGAGACATCCTATCATATCAGCATCTGATGGGAATCAGCACCCTACAAGCAATGCTTCTATGTAGATTCCTCATATTTCACATGTTTAATTGTCTTAAATGCTGTATTTGATAATTGATATTTTTGTTATGTTTATGGTTTATTTGTTGAAATGATGATAACGAATAAAAAGGTGTTACATTCTGTCATAAGATGAAAAAAAAATAATTAAAGTTGCCGTGTCACAATCATGTCGCTATTTTTTATTTTTTATTTTATTTTTGTTCTGATGGACTCATTACTTTCTCTTCCTTTACCCTGTGGGCGTTGAAGGAAAGTTTTATGCCATTTTTTTTTTTTTTTTTTGGGGGGGGGGGGAGGTTGTGAAAATATGACGTTTTGTAACTAAACAAAACTAAAGGGGATGCCAAGATATGAAATGATGTCATATTAACTCGGAGAGATGCAGGGAAAAGGAGTAGGTTTCCCCTTTAATGCCGTCCTTAATAATGTACACAAGAGCGACAGAGATGGGGCTGATTAAGTTTATATTACACCTTTGTCCTTCGCACTTGTCGAGTGTAGTGGGGTGGCTTCGTCCGAAGTAGCTGAGTAAGTCGCGCAGGTGTAATAATACCCGTTCCGCCAAACGACCTGGCGATTTGGATGTAAATGCCCAAGTGTGACACTCCATGGTATGAAATGTCAAAACGTAAAAGCCCTATCAAGCAGAACAGTTCCTAATATTGACACCCAACCGCCTTCTTATCGGGTAAGAAGTCGTTTGGGGGTGGCGCCGCCATCGCTTTTGAGGGTGTTACATCCTTGAGAGTATGGCATTATTAACGTTTTTGCGCGAGGGACAAGCAGATGGCATATACATTATGAATTAGACATGTGGGTGTGTGTTCGTGCGTGTTTACGTGTGTCTTAATGTGTGAAATGGGCGAGTTTTGTGTGTGTGTCATCTGACCGTTAAGGGGGAAATATGCATGTACGAGCGCTCAACGTGCATGATAGTTAATGTGAGCGTTATGTCGACGAATCGGAATATTTTGGTTTCCTCGTGTGCGCCTCTGCCGAGCGTAAAAGGCATACTCTGAAGAGGAGGAATTTATTTTGAATTTACATGATTAATGAAACAATAAAAACACGGAGGACGTGTTGTGGCACCAGCGATGATCGCAACGGATGGTTAACTCTGAACTTCATTTGGAAAGGAAAAAATGCAACGAGTTATTATAAAAGAGGCTCTAGTACAGGAAACAAGGGAATATGGTTTCAGATGATGCATAGCAGTCAAGGGTTTGCTCACAAAATAGAGGGAGATATTTTTTATTCCAATTCCGATGTATGTATGTAGTTGAGGGGTTTATTTACATCAAATCATAGTCATGCAATCGTGAGTTTGTTCTGTTTTCCAAAAAGTGAATACTGAAATAGTATTTCTAATTAAGGTTGGAGCAATACAATCAGTATGCTGTGTTTGTGTATGTGTTTGTGTTTGTGTGATTGTTAGATTGTTAGATTGGGTAAATAATCTCTGGAGAATTTTTTGTTTTGTTTTGCTTTGTTTTGTTTTGTTTTTTATTAATGTATGCGAAGGGATTGTTATTAGCATCAGTCACTCATTCTTTATACACGTTGTGACTGTACAGTTAGGAGAGATTTGTGTGAAGCTCTTGGTAACGTGGAATGTGAAATGAGATACACCACTCTAAATCGTCAACAGTAATACTTATCATACAAACTCTGCGGCAAAATTTCAAGACTGAGGAAACCGTTGTTGTTGTTTTTTATTTGATTATCATATCATCGTCGTCTCTTTTCTCCCCATGAATTATGCATTACCTCTTTTTCCGTGATCACTTGGTATACTCGAAGACTACATGGTCTCAAACGTACGTGTGTTAATCAGCATGGCTTCTTTACGATAAACCCATTCCGAGGCATTTGGCAGGAACTGGAACAGTAAAGGCATCATTAGCACAGTTACGCTGGAGATAATTAAGCGTCTCTGCATAAAAACCGCGAGGAAAATTTAAAGCGCGGAAAACTCAAAGCGAAGTTCTTTTTTTTTCCCCACCATATCAATATATGAATAATGCCCAATGACTCGTTGAGACGATACGAATAATGTACCCTCAATTAGTGGAATAATTACATTTTGCTCCTGGACACTATTTCAGACGGGAACATGACGGTTTAAAGACGTGATATCATGGTAAATGTACAACAAATGCAATTGTTATTTCACTCATGGACTTTCTTGTAACTCACTTAACCCCATTCTTTTTCTCTCCAACGTCATGGAAAAAGAAGTTAATTGATGAACAAACATTCTATAGCTGAGATTGGATGCATATGATAAAAATGTTAATGCTTTCATTCGTTAATCTGGTTTGATTCTTGCTTTTGCCCATTCAGGAAAATTATGCAATATGATATTATGTAAGTCGGAAAGAAAGACGTATAAGTTGCTAATGCATTGAAATTATTTATCTCAATTTAGCAGTACTTATCAAAATTGAAAAAAAGAAGAAGATTTGTTAGTCGTCAGGAAGGTGCGTTGTTTGGGGATTTGCTTGTACAGCATTGTTATTGCGTTCTGTGCATTTTAGTGTCCATATTATGGACCATCGTGCTGTCAATGGTAATGAAATGCGTAAGCGATAACGGGAAAGATGAACGGATGAAACCAACACCAAAAATGACTATCTATCAGACACACTCATCGGACAGCCTTGAACGGTAGCAACAGTTTTTATTTTCTCCAGAGAATGGCGGTGTCCTCTTGGGAACAAAATGATTATGCACGTTTGTGTGTTAGATCAGGGTTAGATGTTCATCTCAAAGTTCTCGATTCATTATCACGTTGTGAAATTTCTGCGTGAAAACAACCCCGAGTCATCCACGTACGCGGCCACGGCAGCACCTGCTTTTAAAAAGGCTGTCCGTTTCACTAAGACGTTGATCATGATAATCAGATCGAGTAACACTGTACCCCCTAAAATGTCAAATTGATATTTTTATTTCTCTTCACGGTAGTGGAGACGGTACAAAACTTGACACTTATTGTCAATGCTGTGCAAATAATAGGAATCTGCAGACGAAATAATCTGATGGCGCTTGGGCGAACTTCAAAAGAGGTTTGCCGCCTTCGTACTTGAAATGTTAAGGGTCGGCTTTTTCTTTCTTGGCATAAAAAAGTAGAAAATGCTCGTCACTTATTAACGAAGATGTATAAGATTTGGCATCACACACTGGAGCGAAAATGTCATCATCACTACCATTCCCGTGTGGCTTAATGTGTGAATTCTTTCGTCACTCTTCTTCGTCGTCTTTACCACTTACACTCTTTCCTCAGAAGCTATACGTTAAAGGGACAATAAAGTTCTGGTCAAGATGAGGATTCAGCTTTTAACTTTTTGTGAGATACCTAGAAACCCCTTTATGAAATGATATAGGGCGTACAATTCTGAGGTGAATTCAAAGTTAATTTGATGAAACTCGGTTTTGAAATGACTGACATAGCCAAACACAAAGTAAAACGTAGCGATCCTAATAAATGGTGGGTTCCACCTTTTATTAGGGTCGCTTTGTTTTGGACATCTCAGCCATTTCAAAACTAACTTTCATCACATAAACATTGAATTGTCTCAAAGAATTATGATATGGTCTTTAATATTTCATAAGAGGTTTCTCATTACCTAAAAAAAAAAAAAAAATGATCATCAAAAAAACGTTGGAAACCTGAAACCCCATCTCAACCGCATCACCCCACCACCATCACCACCAACACCCCATCCCTATCACCCATCTCCCACCCCCCTCCTCCTTGAGGAAGGCGTTTCAGAGATCCAGCACAGAGACAACTACAGTATGTCCCAACTAAAATTACAATCGGATTTTCGCATTGATAACTTCCAATACAATCAAACTGTCTGAATGCTATTTCAGGGATCTAAAAATATAACATCTTACATATTCAGGTGTGAGTTTCTTAAGTTTGTCTCCCTCTACAAATTGACAAAAAGACAAACTGAAGAAACTCACATCTGAACCTTCTCCCCTCTGAATAATATCTTCCTTTCATTTATCTTACATATTTTTTTGCAGAAAACCCCATTCAATTTGGTTAAATGGTCACAGAGATATGTGGATTGTTGTAAAGCATGTCATGGGCCTGATTCTTCCAAGTTAGTTAAGCACTTAATAGGATGCTCGTGGAACTGCATAGTAATGTATGAGCACAATGGACAGAACTTGGAGGGAAGGGATTCCTGACATGCTCTACAAAAAAACAAAAAAAAATCCTCATTTTTCTTTGACAACTGAAGCAAATCGGATGAGGTTTTCTGTAAGATGTGGATAATAAGTTATAGTTTCATTGATTACCCTTGTATTTGGATTGATTCATGATTTTTTTAAGTTATCGTTGCGGAGGGTCCCGTTGCATTTTTTTTTTTGGGGGGGGGGGGGGCTACGGCAGAATGAGGGATGGGCATGGATTCTTTTTGCCAACCAATCTGCCACTTCTGGCTTGTTGTCCGTAATAGTGTTTTTTGGTTGTCATTGTTGTTTTGATACATGTGTTGTTGTTTGGCACACATTAATATATTCGACTGTACACGATATCTCCGATGCTTCCGGGGAACGTTCTTCCTAATGGCGTCAACTAGATTCCCGGCTGCATTTAGCATCGCTCGGGGATTTGAAGGAAAACCACTGTGTGTATGTGTGTGTGTGTGTGTGTGTGTGTGTGTGTGTGTGTGTGTGTGTGTGTGTGTGTGTGTGTGTGTGTGTGTGCGTGTGTGTGTGTGTGTGTGTGTGTGTGTGTTTATCGATGCTTAAGTGCTTGTCTCTCTTGTTGTTTGTGTCTGGTTCTTTCTTCTGTTTGTTTGCGGGGTTTTTTTTGTTTGCGTTCACTAATCGTGTCCTCGGTTTTTTTCCCTTTCGTCTTTCAAGCGGATGATTAGCAGGGTGTGGTTGAATGGCTGCAGTTGTTAGCTTTGCTTTTTTTTAGAATAACCGAGAAAGAGATGAGATCTTGTCCTCCTCTGTGTGTGTGTGTGTGTGTGTGTGTGTGTGTGTGTGTGATAACATGATTATAATAAATAAGATACCCAAGAAAACATATGATGATACATTATAATTATAATGAATGAGATATACGTGTATATGCTAAAGAATTAATACATGATAAATGATAATATATTCTGGATATGATATAAACACATTATATCATGGTAATTCCTGTTGCTGTTACAAGATGGTCAAAATATACGTTAAAACGTACGCAGAATTGTTAGCATCCACATGGCACATAAGTGTCTGTAACTGTCGGTAGCATTCTCCGTCCGGGCGTTGAATATCTCACAACGCTTCATCAAGATTGCCACGCGAAAACACAACAATTTAACATCAGAGCGAGGGAACGCCGCAGTCATTAACCACATGTTGTTCGGCCCCTAACTTGAGACACACATTTAGAAATGGTGCTGCGGGGCGCAATTTGCGCGATTTTCCCTCCCTCGTCATGACGATCCAACCACCTGCTGCAAACAATACTGGAAGAGATGAGATTTCCACCACCCCTCCCCCTTCTCTTTCTGTCCTCTTCCTTTCCTCCTCAATTTCTCTCTCTATGTTTTCTTCGCCAATTTTGTTTCTCTTTATTTTGTCTGTCCTTGTCTGTCTGTATTTTTCATGTATATGCCTATATGAAAACATGAATGTAGGCCTACATAAACAAACTCATGTATACCTATAGGTCCTGCATACATACAAGCATACATACTTACGTACGTACATGATTGCATACACCAAAAGGTATACACCCACATACATACATACATACATACATACATACATACATACATACATACATACATACATACATACATACACACATACAAATATACATACATACATACTCACATACATACATAATTATATAGGTCTAGTCTCTCTAGCTCTTTCTTCCTTTTAAAAACTAACATTACTTGACATGCTCATGTGGATGACGGTGTACTGCAATCAAGCGATCTTAGCTTCATGGACGCCGAATAAAGTAGAAACAAACAAGCAAACAAACTCATAAACAAGCAAAAATAAAAATGTTATGCTGTGCATGAGATGTGTGTCTTGTACGTCGCCACACATAGTGATGGGGTGACTTCAGTCTGTTGTAGTTCCATGCTTCCAAGCATTCCAAGCATCTCCTCCATGCATTACGATCAGTCTCCATACAATACGATCAGTCTTATCTGAAATACGAAAGACAAAATAGAACAAAAGGGCGATTCGTATGAGGTGCAGATAAGGTCTGCAAACCGTAATGTTTGGCGCCGCGCCTCCATCTTGTTTCGCTGTCCCCCTCGAGCAATAAGAGCAACAGGTGGATGCCATTTTGAGCGAAAATCGAACGAAATGAAGAGACATGTGACGCATGGATGTCAACACTCGTTGTCACATATGGCATGCAAAAATTTAATACCTTCACCGGAGTATATAGCAGTGACTTTTCTGCTGTGGTATTCTTCAGCACGGGCAGCCAAAATAAAGATTGAGAATATAATTATGTGATTCTATATTCTGCATCATAATCTGCATTTATTGATACATGACATGACAATCGTCTCTTGAAGTAATATGTCATTTTTTTAATGCACATCCTTAAGTGTTATTAAAAAGAAAGATACTCTTCACAATCAAATTTTAGTGAAGTTATCTCTTGGGTTCCTTTGATTTTCCATCTTTTGTGTGTTTCGTTTCTGTATTTGATAATAGTTCAATAGGCTACGTCATCATGGCAATATGTCAACGCGTTGTAGTGAATTAATTGATGCGCAAAGCTGTGACTATTTTCATAATTCTGTCATTGTAAAGATTTCCGACCGAGGATAGAATGATAATTCTTGGGGGGGGGGGGGTGGGAAGCAACTGTTACCGTGCATTTTACGTCATGGGAAGGCCCAGCAGACCAAAAAACAAAACAAAAAGAAAAGCAAAACGCAACATTACTTAACTTCGGAAACACACCCGCGTAAGCGTTTCCGTGACTTTATTGGATTGTAGCATATCACGAGTGCATATGCATGGCTTTAGGAGGTCGGCCATTCAGAAAAGTGTTGGTATAGATCATGATGATGTATGTATATATATATATATATAGTTGAGACAATGTAGATAACAGAAGATGTCGCATGAATATCAGCATCATCACACTATATATATATGTACAATGTATATATATGTTTATGCAGATTCATTTATTCATTCATTCATATGACAGAAGTGCACATGAAGTTTCGCGTTCTTCGTGTTCAACTTGCAGGCCAATGGCATACAGGATATAACGTATTTGTTATCAATTTTGAAATGGATCTTGCGCTTCTCCAGCCGTTTGGGTGTGGTACACATTGCAGTGTGTGTCTCCACTTATTGCAGCGACTTTTTTCTTCATCGGAAACTGTCGAGATTATTTTGTAGACTTTAGTTTGGCGGGCACGGTAATATACTTTATATGACACGACTACATTTCATAAAGCTTTCCAACGCTTTTAAATCGATTACTTCAGGGCGGAATTTCGTTGACCCACAATGGAACGCGTGTACGGATTATCCGCAGGAACAAAGAGAGGCCCGGTTGCTCCATGTAGGCCGTATATTAATCGATGAGTTGTTAAAGCCAAACCATAGTGTTCGTATGTAGTGGCGGATCCAGGCGGGGGCACCCCGGTCGCCCCTTTAAACAAAAAAAGAAAAAGAAAAAAAGGGGTGCGCGTGCGCCCCCTTTTATTTTGTAAAGGCGCCCCCCCCCCCCCCCCCCCCTTTACGGAACTCCTGGATCCTCCCTGTATGCCATGCAGAACTGTTGATTTTTGCTCTAAAATGTACCCATAAGAAATACGTTAGATAACTCTGTCATAATACGATTTCAATCAGGTAATAACGAAAATGCGAAATATTAGCGAAAAGTTTCATCGTAAGTACTTCAACCTCGAACTTATCCGATTGTGGTTACATTCAATTACATCGATTACAATACATCGGGCTACAGCGGTATCCATCGCTCACGAATCTCCATGCAATTTATTCAATGCAAGAGTGATCATCACTATTCTATTTATAGCACCGTTTTGCATACCCATAACTAAACGGGGAGGGCGCGTCGGCAATAGAAGTCGATCGGTATACCGACTTTCATTATTTTTATTTTTATTCATTTTTATCTCAAAATACCACAAAATAACTCATGATCTCAGCAAATCGTATCAGGCAGACAAGTTTCTTGGTAGAACTTTCCGATATATTGCAAGCAACTATCGAATGGTGGAGGAATGAATGTTTTAGGTAAATCAAGCACATAACAAGGTGAAAATTTCACCAAGTTCGCAGACCCCCACAAAAATCTGATATTTCAATAATGTCTCCAAGAACATAGATCACTGAGTCGGAAAAGCAAATACTTAGTAATGGAAGATGGCGGTTTTATCGCACAAATCTTCACGAGAGGTGTTTGTTTTTGTTTTTTTCAGTGAAAACAAGGAATCGAACAGAATGAAATCTATTTTCCCATCACTTGTTCTCGAGTTCAAACAATAAATTTAGCATTGCGACTTTGCAGAGGGATGAATGTTATCACTTGTGGAATTAGTAATGAAAATGACGATTTTTTTTTATTGCGCAATTTTGTAAACCAACCAATCGGAGAGCTGTGAGTCAATGGCATCATCAACTCATATATATCTGAATACTGTTACTGGCCGATTTTACTGTTCTGGGAAAGAAAGAGAAACTTTAAGATGCCGGGAATTTCTCATTTTCTATCTGATCTTAAACCTTCACCGTTTGCATGACTTTTCTTTTGTTGTACGAGGTGAACACATGGTACTTTGAACACAGAGTGGATTTTCCCTCAGAGGATCTGTGCAGTGTTAATCCATGTTGATTTGCGTGGATTCATGATACCCTCAACATTACATATTGTCGCGAAACGAATATCTCGTTCCATATTATTTAATGATATTTTTTCTATTTTTATTTTCAAATTACCTGGATGCGCCACAAAAACAAACAAACAACAAACAAAACAAAACAAAAACGCCCAACTAAGATTCTGCTCATGTGACCTCAACTGTCAATCATTGCTGAGGTTCAAGACGTTGGGATGCACCTTCCCCTATAGATCTAGATCGAGCAATAATTGCATCTTTTTTTTTTTTTTTTTTTTTTTGATTAGTCATATCAGTAGGCCCTACTTCAGCGATGATGACAGACTGATGATAATCTTGGTTTGAAAGTTGTTTTTTTTAACAAAATATTATCATTTATGGGCGTATTCAAGTAACTTGAAGAAAATAGTAGGAAAATTATCGTAGAATATATGGAACGTATCTAGATTTTCGTTTCGCCACATAAGTGAATGCTGATGGTAATATCACGAATCAACACAAGTCAACATGGATTTGCATCGAATAGTTCCTTTAAGTCTGGCAATGAAAGCCTCGGATGAGATGTCTAGTGGTCGACAATGGTGACTAATCGCCTTACATTATTCATTCGTCGTACGGAGGCTGCGACTTTTATTCACGCCATGCTACCAAACACATTTATTATGATAATCGTATCATTGAAATGAACAGCATACGTCAAGTAAAACAAACGAACAAGCCCCCCCCCCCAAAAAAAAAAAAAAAAAGATAGATAAATAAAAGTAATACAATTTTAGCCTTCACTGTTCTTCCACATATTCTCCGTAAGGTGACAACTCTTAAAAGTGTCTGACATCACACTAGCAATGCGTTTATTGACTTGCAATGGAATTGCTGTATTGAGTTGATGGAGTGAATGTCTTTTGTCGCTTGTTTTATGAATATGCGAATGTCTCCTTCATACCAGTATGAAATGTGACGAAAAGCAGTATCTTGTCCAACTTTTTGTGATTGTCTTAATCCGTAGAGGATCTAATACAGTCAAACTTGCCTTGGCGGCTATATGTCTATTTAGCGGCCACAAGCCGTATGCGGCCACTAGAAAATCCCTCCGAGAGAATCACCATGTCAAATAACCTGTCTATAGTGGCCATCTCGACCTGTTTATAACGGACATTTTTGTCCTTATGTGGCCGCTCACGCATAGGCTTGACTATTCATGCAAAAGGATAATTCATCTGTTCGTCCTTTCGTTGTTTCAGTTATCAGAACCATTAAAGTTTGTATAGAACGTATTGTTATACTTTCTTCAATATTCGCGTTGAATCACTCAGAATTTTACATCACCAATTTCATCTCTGTTTTTCCAGTTGACGTGGTTACCCTGTGCATGAATTCTTCATACGCGCAAACGTTCAACGCAGAGGGCAGAATAAACCTTTCGCTTCCTTCGTATGCCGAGGACCGAGGCCAGATGGAGGCCTCACCGCACAATTCGTCGTCGTGTTCCTTCCAGCTTAGCAGCCAGTCGTCGTCCGATCGAATCATCCTCGTTCTTCCAAACGTCAAGAAATCCCGCCACGCCGCGTGCTCCGAGTCGACGGCCGAGGACGAGGTCCACCTCACACTGACGAGACAAATCACCAACGAGGTGCAGAATGACAATTCCGCGTTGGTCTGGGACTTGTGTACGACCGCGACCACCACGACGACGACGACGTCGAGGGGCGGCAATGGGACCAACAACACGGTTCTGAACGACGAGTCTATGGCATTCCAAAATATGTTCTTCACTGCAGGCTCCACCGTCACCGTGATTTTTAATTACTCCTCCTTCTTCGGGAATCTGGACTCTTTTGACGGGAGGGACAGTATTTCAATCTACTTCAAGTCTTTCAAGAGTAACGACCGTTTGGAGGAGGGTAAGAAAAACATTTACTGCCAGAAGAGATATGCATTGTCAGTCTGACTCTACTGCATTGATCTTTATTTTGCTCTAATATTTATAGGACCTGCTTCTGTTGCTGCTGCTGTTGATTATTTTAACGTGTTGGAGTCTCTGGGTTTAGTGTCACCAAGGTTGTCAGAACATAGACATATACAACGGCAAGCATTCCAGACTCGACATACTATTAACCCAGAATAAAATAGAACAGATTACAGTTGAGTATTCTCCTTGGTTTAGGTAATAAATCAAATAAGCAGGCTATTATAAAGGTTTAAGCATATTATTACGATGTAGGTGTAACATGCACTCACAATAAATAAATGAATTGATAAAAGATTATTACTTTAGTTAGTAATCGAAGGAAAAAAAAACTGGACCTGCGCAAAAGCGAGCTTTTACAATATTGTTCATACACCAAATCAAAGTGGTTGCAACAATCAGTACCTAGGAAATGATAATTGTGATGAGGAAGATAAAATTACCGTTAACATTTTTTGAGTCTGAAGATAATATATTTTATGATATATCTCCTTTATAATATTATTATAAAGGACGGTAAGGGTGCTGTGTGGAATACTGATAATTAATACACCAACTGTCTAATCTGTTGTTCTTTTGTAACCATTAATGGTTGTGATTTCTGCAGTCTGTAAAACTCGTCTGCACCCTGCCCCAACTCAGAACAATCGTATTTAAAAGAAAGAAACTGAATAAAGTACCCAGGAACTTTAGAAGACTGCTCCGGGTGTTGAAATAATTCCTATCCAACTGGATAGAATATCCGAATTATTCACAGGCATTAGCATCAAAACCTACTACTGTAACTGATTTGATAGGAAGGAACAACGAACAGTCAAAATGACAACGAAGTCACACATATCAAGGTCAAGTTTTTTTTTCTGATCTTCCGCTTTCATCTCCTTCCTCTGTCAAAGTGAAATTATATTGTAATTATTATCAACGCCTAACCCTTTGCCGTCATGCAGCAACCAGCATTGTAACAGGAGTAAGGAGGAAAGGTCACAAGATGGCGCTCTTTCACTAATTCAATATACTCCAATGCGCAGACAGGATCTTGTATTTCACCTCTTGAAATGCTTGTCGGAGGTGGGGATGGGAAAAAAAAAAGAAAACGAAAAAGAAACAGGGAAAGCAGATGAGATGCTGGGCAAGTTAAGGAAGTCAGTGTAAAGGCTAACCATGAGTATCTGTCCAGAAGTGTCCTCAAGGCGCCAGTTCTCTTCGAGTTGAAACCCCCTGTATAATATTATGTAATTGGTACTGTAGTGGTATTACTAGTATGCGTTTCATTGAGAAATTAACGCCAGCTAACCAGAGGGAAATCGTAAGGACGATCAGTAGATGGCGCTATTTCATACATTTAAGTGATGACAGATTGGGCGGGCGGATTTCACTGACTGACAAGTGATTCTCCCTTATAGTATTTACTGTATGTACTCACCTGCCGGTGTCGCATTGCGCGGCAATTACATGGAAATCCACTGAACAGACGAGAAATTCGTTTGTGAGAATACGTATGAATCCTAATGTAAGAGCATGACTTGTTAGGTGGTTAGAATAAATGCTGCATGCAGGTTCCAAACTTTGCATTAGAAATCAAGGGAAGAAAACGACAGCGAATTGATGTGAAACGTCACACTAAAGTAGTTTCATATGTGCAATGTTGGCTGCTCGTCAACTTATTTTAAGACAACACCTCCATCACATCACATCCGATACCCAGCTCTCAGTCAGTTGTCAATACAATATCTTGGTATACATTTATATGCACATGATAATACATAATTGCATGTATAAGTGTAAACCTAATGTAGAGGCTAAAATGCGTTACGCATATAGATGTCCAGTACAAATTCGATTTGATCGTAAAACCGTGATACATTTATAAACTTTGATTGCAGATTGCGTGCTAAGGCATTGCTGGATGAAGCACCGATTTTAACTTCACACAAACATGATATAATGCATAATGATTTTATCTATCTATCTCTCTACCTTTGTTCACACCCTAGATCTATGCTTGCAGTGCGACCAGAACGACTCATGGGCGTGGCACGCGGGCATATGTTCGGACTTCGCCCTGGACTGTACTACGTCCACACCGGAGCCCACGGAGAAAACGAATGTATTGATCACATGTATTCCAACAGGTATAACGACGGTTTATCACACACGAATGGATGTACATTCTCGATGTCTGCTTCTTTCTTTCCTTCTTTCTTTCTTGCTGTCTTTCTTCCTTCCTTTTTCCCCTTTCTTTTTTTTTTCTTTTTTCCCTTATCTAATCTTTGTTTAGATTTCTACTGGATATTAAAATTCGAGCTGAGGAAAAAAATATCTGAATTACAATACGATGAGAAAGAATATTCAGTAAAATCATATTTCTTGACTTCTGCAATAAAACATTGCATTTATTGCAGCATGACGTGATTAAACGCGAACCCAAAGAACAGGTGATTGATTAAGATAAACCTTGTGATTCTCAAAGTGCACAAGATGTGCATTAAACTTGATAGTTTATTTGTACTTGTAAACACACTTATTCAAATTGATGAAATTCCTGCATCCAATTGTTTTCATTGCAACTGATTGACAAATTGCCCTACATCGACATAACTTAGCAGCACCCGCTGCATGCTACAAGGATTAGAACCCTCCATTTCCAGCAACTTTGTTTCTGCCTTTACCATAATGATATAACATTTAATTGTATCTTTGTTGATAATTTACCTGTGTCTTTATTACATGTTATTATGTTCATCGCATTGTTGTACTGATTTCCTGACCTCTGTATATACGAACATTTCATTGTATTCCTAACTATTTGTTTGTGGGAAATGAAATAAATCAACTTGAACAACTTGAACTTGAACTAGCACTAGCTGTTGGACGGAAGCCCGGTGGTCTAGTGGATAAGACGCCTGCCCGGTGATCGGGGGGGGGGGGGGTGTCATTGGATTGAATCCTGCTCGAGAATGTATGCCCATTATTTCTTTTGTCATGGCTACTACTAAAACGCTGATCAATTATCATTGACGTCGATGTAGGGCAATTAATTGTCAATCATTTGCAATTGTATACACTATGCCACCACATTAAGTTGGTCTTGCATCCAATAAGGGGCATCAAAAGTTTCTTGAAAATGTATCTGTACAATGTTCCTCACGTTCCTCGCTTCTTTTCGTTTTGATTATGATCAGGACAACTATAGCAGGTTATCCCTGTCAATTTCATAATTTTGTCATTCAAGTTCATATTCCGAGCATTAAATTTCACGCATTCCACGCTCGCAGCACTGAAGGTTTGTTACCACTTGGTCTACTATCAGATAATCTACTTCCCAGTTCGTCTACACCACAACGGCTTAAGTCACTTGGTCTACTATCAATTTCGTCTAATGCCCATTTAGTCTACTTCTCACTTGGTCTAATGCCTAGTTTGGACTAAATGGTCATTAAACGAACTGGTTGTAGACAAAACAGGATTAGACCATGTGGGTTGAGACTAAATGGCTACAAGACGAAATGGGAGTAGACCAAGAGATAGATCACCGCACTGAATCAGCAATCAAATTCAAAATCCGGTCATTCAAATTTTACTATGAAAACAATTACGCCATTCGAATCTAAGATAGGAGCATGCATTTCTGCAATCAGCATTAAAATTCATTTCAAGCGGGCGACGGAATCTCGTCGGTCATTCAAATCCGTAAAAAGGAAAACATGTTCCAAATAAGTACATTCAATTGAAAAGAAGTCTAGCATATAGTTAGCTTGGAGTCGAGTATGTTGGGGTTTTTTCACTTAGCTTTGAATATATTACGCTTCATGATGAAGATTAATTATTTTGCCGTGTAGATCCAAATGATCATCCTAAAATTTATCATAATTTCACCCTAATTTTAACTTTATGAGGGTAGATTGCATCTAACGCGAAGGAGTCTGTTTTCCTGTCGTTGTGTTATTTGGATTCACTGCTGATTGGACCTCATCATTCCAAAATTCTTCCAATTATTCCAAAGAATACAAAGAACATACAGCACCTTTAAACATTATCATAAAGGGATATATGCATATAAGCCTTTCTGGTTTGTATATACATGTGTGAAAGAAACTTTCGCCCCTATCCTCCCCCGCCCCCCCCCCCCCTTCCATTTCCCTCTTCCTTAAAAAAAAAAAAAAAAAAAAAAAAAAAAAAAAACCTGGGAAACTGATATTCTGAAAATGGGAAAAAAGCTTGCCGGGACTATCGCGTGAATTTGAATTCACAAGGAAATGCAGTGTTCGCATTTCGAAATTGAACTCACATGCGTGAATTCCAGTTGACGGAAACAAAACAAACCTCCCATAAAAGAATAATTGGGGTTGTTCAGAACCAGTTCCCATGCCAACGAATGGCTATGATATCACATTTTGGTACGCTTTTAATCCTCGTTCCTCTTTTCTTTATTCTGTCTGAAACATCGGCTTCCTTGACAGATATGGCGGAGAAGAAGAAGCGTTCTGAGTTATACAGCATCATGATGGCAGGCGCCATCGTCATCACTCTCCTCATCGTCTCCGTCCACTGCAGCGCCAGTCAAGGTCCCGCGACACGACGTCCCGCAGCCATGGACATAATGCTGCGGGACGACATATCGCGGAGAGGAGGTGGCGGCGGCATGGGCGGTGGGCGTGGCCCCTTTGGAGGCGGACGCAAGCACGGTAACGGGCCAATCGCACACGTATGACGACGACATGGGGAGGGGTCGGCGTCGAAATGAGGCAGGACTATTTATTGTTTGGCGTCAGAATACATAAGCGCGCTATAACGAACGTGAGGATTTCGATGCAACCGCCGTACTGACATGTCGGTTTGGGGCGTTTCTTGGACGACTGACACTAGTGATAAAGCTGCCTGAAGATGCGTCATTCTTCAACCATTTCGAACGTTTTCATTGTTCTGCATACTATGAACTTCACACTAGCCCTGGGTCCCGGTCCAGAAACCACTTTACAAAAAATGCAACTTTCAATAGCTGCAGTTATCACCACTGTAAGAGCATCAAGTTAGACATCAGCCAGTTGTTGTCATACAGTAAACTGCTGCTATTGCGATTGTGCTGGTACAGGAGAACACAAGAACAAACAACAGTGTTTTGTTTTGTTTTTGTTTTGTTTTGTTTTTTTTTTGTTTGTTTTTTGTTTTTGTTTTTTTTTTTTGTTTTTTTTTTTTTGAGTTCCAAACCATTCCTACTGTCGAAAGTGGATACTGGAAGGCGCCGTTGATATCACTTTTCTTTTACACCCACTTTGTGACAAACTCTTTAGGCACATTTTCCAGTCTCGAAGGAAGAGGTCAATTTACGTGCATGGAGCACATTGCTATTTTTGAAACTGCCTATGGTATGGAACTCTTGAATTGATATTTAAGTTTTAACACAACTTTGTTTGTTAAGTCTTCTCAATTTACATCTTTGTGAGCTCTTTATCACCCTAAGCAGGTCATAAGAAGACAGAAACCCAATAAGGCGTTTGGATGCGAGGACTACTTGTAGATTTACTGGAGCGGGCGAGGAACTGCAGCCGACAGGACCGAAGTTTCGGTTCATCGAACACTGACAAGGCTGAACCGGAACTATAGTTTAATCATGATCAATGTGCACCCTTCTCACTGTCATTAATCGTCTCAAAATATCTCCGTTGGACTGCACAATGACAGGCTATTCGCCAAGAAGCAGTGGTCTCCCTATGCTCAGAAGATGTAAAAAACAGGGCATGTATAAAGAGCTTGCTCGCCCACAGCCAGAGTATGGATCTGAGGCATGGAATCCGTACTACACTAGCACAGCACAAGGCACTGAAGGAGTTAAAAAAAAACAGCTGCTCGCTCCGTTCCCCAGGACTACAGATGGCGTACCTCAGCCACAGCCCTTGTATCCAGACTAGGATGGGACACACTACACACACGACGCCTCGCTGCACTATGCACCATGTTCTACAAAGTCCGCTACAATCTTGTCAACATTTCACTTCCACCCTCCATTTCTCCAACCCCTTATATAGGCAGGCACTACCACGAACTCAAATACATGATATCCGAAGCTAAATTTATTGACCCCTGCAAATATTCCTTCTACCCACGTACGCAATGTATTGGTCTGGAATCACTTGCATCAGGGAGATGGTCACCTCCCTGCTTGCATGTACCATGGAGTTAAGGTATAGCGCCATGCGGTGACACGACTTGCTCCTGCGACATTGCTCCGGTCTTATTTTCCCCAAGTACTTAGGGTTAGGGTTATGATAGGGTTTTAGGTTTAGTTTGCTGATTCTGAGGATTAGGGTTATGGTTGTGGGTCTAGTTCATGTTGGGCTTGACGTGCATAATTCACGGGAGCAGTTGCCGCCGGAGAAAATGGAGCCGCGCTATGTATGTACCATGCAATGCTGTCACTGCATCTTCTGCTGATACAACCTTCCATAGAGGGCTGCCCTACCAATCATCAGAAGGTTGCAGTCTCCCTCCTGTATAGGATCCAAAATGCTGCAATCCTGACAGCTTGATTTCTACGCACGCATTTGCCATTTTAATGTAAATAGTGAAAGCACTTCGAAACACCGTCGGCCCAATGTCGCCATGGCACAAATCCATCCCAGTTAAGCTTTCTACGAGCTGCTGCAGGGGATTATACCCATTCAAGGTTCAAGGTTCCAAATTTGATCTCGCCATCGACTGAATCAATCGCAGACGATTTCTCACAACGGTGATGCTCGATTATGACGTCATGTTGGATTTCAGTGAAACCAGAGCGTGCATACACATGCTTAAAACAGTGTGTGTCGTGATCACTGACACTGCCTGTCAGGTCCGTTACCTGTGGTTATTTATGAGACCTGATTGTTACGCTTCAATGCACGATTTCGAAGCATTGTCGCGCGCAGCTCTGATCCACTTTAAAATGAATATCATAGAATGCATTGAGTAATGTGATCGAAGTTACATCAGTCTGATATTGATTGATTGCCGTATGACACAATAGGTCATAAAGCAGGAACATGACAGGAATTTTTAAGTTGCAGTTAATGAGAGAAAAAAAAAATGTGATGGTACGTACAGATCCGTGTGAGCCCTGAAACTTAAAACATTTATTCCAGCAGGTAGATGTGTTGTGAATTAGACAGTGTTAGCTACGAATCACACAATATAACGTTTTACGAAAATTAAAATTTTGATGAGTGTTACGTGGTGTAAGATCAACGTAGAGTTAGGAAAGTATGATATCGTTAATCAACAGCGCAGCGTTTTTCCAGTGTCTGTGTTGGCTGAAATCAGAGATTCATATACACTGTACACGTATATCTGCCTGTATATATTTCAATGAGCCAATATGTGGACCGTACTTTGCGAATTGATCTATGACTCAACCTGTTTTCTTTTTTTCGACATTATTTCATCTCTATCTCTCTATCTATCTATATATCTATCTATTTATCTCTTTCTATAGCTATCTATCTCTATATCTATCTATCAATCTATCTATCTGTCTGTCTATCCATCTATCTGTCTATCTATCTATCTATCTATCTATCTATCTATCTATCTATCTATCTTTCTTATCTATCTATCTATCTATCTATCTATCTATCTGCCTTGTTTTCGCCATCAAGTGAGTCCGGAGTCAGCGGTTAGAGTGAAAATATGATAGTAATTACGTAACTTTGATATGCTGCCATAAGCGCCGACGTGGATTGCCTAGTGTATCATGGAGCACGAATAGAAATTGGCCAAATAAGCGATACAAAGTTTGAAATACCTCCCCCCACACCAGAGCTTCAACATCTTTCATTGAAAAGCGTCGTGCAATCTTTAGTGTTTCCATTTGGAATGATATATCATACTAGTAGTTGATGAGAATAGAGACCGTCCTTCACAGTGTTTCCGAATTCAGCACCGAAAATTTTACTGTGAATAATGACACGTTAGCGTGGGTCAAACTTGGAAATGCACATAAAAATGTATTCATGTATTCAAACGATGAGAAATGTGATTCGACTTTTGACTTTTATATTTTATTTTGTTTAGATGACTGAGGCATCCTCTGATCATGTCATAACGGAATTGTCGTATTGTTAGTTGTCATACTCGTCTGTCAGGATGTCTCTGGCAGCACGATTTGAAATTTTGCTATGTCTGTCTGCCACGTGGGCTGTATGTATAGGGTAAAGTGGAATGCCTAGCAACTAGAGATTTACATGGCATGAAAGCGACGAACTGATATGAAATAATAATGTAAGGTAGGTGCAAAACAGTGTAAAAAGATTGATGTTGGTCATCTAATAAGGCTGGTAAACTGTGACTTAGAAATGGTCGTCTTTTTTTCTGATTGTAAGGTCGCCTACGTGATATTTCGAGGTTCCCATACGAAGCCATGTTGTATGACTTATTTGAAGTAATCTGCCGTGATTCTGGCGCGATTCTGCTGATCATTTCGCAGCAAAGTTAATTCTAAACGATCGTTCTGTTTTTAGGCGACGATGGTCAGAAAACGGTATAGACCGCACCCGGCCAGTGCGCTGACAAACATACTGTGTACGAGTCGATCACATTCATACGGCACTGATGGCATTGTTGCAATAGCGCCCCCTTACGACAATTTTTACACTTTGTGTAGGCTTACTGCAATTGAAGTTTACAGCATTGTGTAAGTTTTTTTTTTTTTTTTTTTGTATGGATAGTAAGTGACAATGATATGTAATAAAATTGTAATAATTTATTCTGTCAGATCTGCTTTTGTCTCTTAAAGCAACACATCACATCATCACATGCACTTTGCCAGCAGACATTATACCGACACTATGCTGTACTATACCACAAATCCCAGCTCTTTGCACAATATCGATCCTCGGGGAGAACAATGCTGTTCCCACTGCGTCCCTCTCGACGGAGGTGTGTAAAGAAATACCCGGTAATGTGATGGCAATGACAATGGCAGTGTTCTTTGGAAGAAGGATACACCCATATAAAAATCTATTTAGGGAGAATGAGACCACAGTTTGATTTTATCATTCTCATCACAGCAAACCGTGTGTAAACTCTGCTTTGAAACGGACTTTCAGCAAACAATTTCTCGACATAAAAAGAATGATTTCGGTCTAGGATCATTCCATCCACTTGATGAAATTCAGAAAATGGGAATAAGTAGCGTTTATTTCAATACGAAGAAAAATCCCTGTGAATCCAATGGAGCCTCACAGTAACTGGGGAAAATTTGCCAGGTATACATGGCTGTGAGAGAGAATGTCGGCATGAATGAAATTTTCTTGTATGTTCTTCACGCTATATACATGTACAACTGACCGATTAGTTTGTATACCCGAAGTTAGTGTATTGTGAAGTGTATGTGAAGGGGTACGGAATTGTGATAATGATCTGAAATTGCAACGTGATTGAGGAAAAATTATGTTTGCAGGTTTGATGAACAGTTTCAACTGCTCAACCCCATAGACCGTCACACTTTTCTTGCCTACAGTAAACTGATTTTTGTGTTTTCAAAGAAATATCACATCTCTTTTTGTTGTTGTTATTGGTGTCAATCCTTTACCAACAAGTAATGCTTCTTTTACGTACTTCCCTTCTTGAAGGAGCACCCTGGTTTTAGTGTGAATTTTGACGTGTTCTGTTACTGCAACATTGAACAAAAATAATTTGCCTTAACCTGATGCAATATTGTAATTTGATTGATATCATTTCATTGCAACACTTGGTGAGTTGAAATTCTCATCTCATTGTGTCTGTGTTCGTTTCAAGACTGATCTCAAATTTAATTCTTTCTATACCGTAACCATGGTAACATCATTTGGCATCAACAAAACAGAAGAAGCTTCCATATTTTCTCCCATTTTTAGTTTTTGTTTTGCTGGCTTACGTCATTATGATGTACATTATAATGTAGTAAGATGGTTTTAAGAAAAAAAAAAACACCCTGACGAATTTCGAGAAAGTTGTTTACTTGCTTGCTAATTTGTTCATTATTTGGTATGGTTTAGTTGTTATTTCAACATGATTATTATTCTTGTTTTCTCAAAGATAATGAATTGAGAACTATTGATCAGTCGCGATTTAATTAAATCGTGTAAGTTATTAGAAAACAACCCGCACACTCACCTCGTAATAATGTCTTTATAGTCGCCCTGAATCCGCGACAGTATAGATTGTATGCACCATAGTAGTCTTTGTGTATAGCTTCCTTGAGGAATATTTTTTCTTTCTTCGACACATAGTAATGTTTTGTCATTGTCTCGTTCAGCAGAAAACTGTAGAGCGGCATCCGTGTGTTTCAAAGAGTATATCACATCATAAAAGACGACACTTTTGTGTTTCTTCTCTCCGAATTACTTTCAAGAGATTATTACTTCTACGCCTCACAGGGGGATAATGGCATACAGCCAGAAAAATACAACAAAGCCTCCTACATAATCATCCGGATGGCATGCATGCATAGGATTAGAACTAATGTACACGTATAAATGAATCATGATTCCAGGTTTTCGGCGTATTCTCTTCTTTGTTTCTCTATTTTTTTCTCGATCCTATAGGGAAATATTGCAACTGATAGAGATGTGAATCTAGATATACAATACAGCGTATCCACTGCTCGTAACTTTGTTGGCTTTTGCAGGTGAATATTTTTTGGGGCATTTTATGTACGTATTCCATTAGTGTATAAATATTATAAAATATCCTGCTGCATGAATACTAGCATAGATATAGCGTCCCTCTACATAAGGTTATACTTTCGTTAGGAAATGAATGATAATTTGTCAATTCGAAGGCTGGGTGTTGTTTTTTATTTTTATTTTTAATCTGCCTATGAATTTTGTGTTTTTTATCCTGATACATTGTGACACCCACTTTATGCAGCAATACACCGTATTCGTGCTACTGTATTTTTGCCTTATTATACGCGGGAAAGTTCGCCTTTTGGGGAGTGTACTTCTGACCTTCTGACATAGACACGCAAGATTCTTTCATCTGCTGTCTTTATTTTTTTTTTTTTTTGTCACTGTACTATTGATTTTTCTGTCTGGCATTGTATATGTGTTATTTTAATTCATTTTCATTCATTCACTTGAAATAGCAAATTGACATGGGATATTGTATTATTGTATGTAGCTGTACAAGGTGCCCATCTACATAATATGCCTAACTATGCCACATTGCTTACGCATATATATGTAATTATGATTACTATGCTTCGTCTTTATAATCGATAGTGCAGTGTAATGTCGAACAATGTTGTAAATCTAATATCCTTACGTAAACACGTGCGTTGGATTTACAAGTGCAGTGGTTTAACATATCAACCATGTATGATATTGCACCAGAAAAAGAAGCTTCCAAGACTTATACGTTATTCATTACACAGTGCAGAGTTTGGATGGTATATATTGCGACATTTTGCACAATGCAATGCATATATATACTACGCAAAATTATGATATCGCCATTGTGAATTAAAGTGAAATTTATGATGTTGCAAGAAGATACGTGTCATGTGTTATTCATTTAGCAACGTCAGGATTAACAGTCGAAAAGACCAGGGAGGTGGAAAGAGACCTCCCTGAATCTGAAAAGACCCTTCTTGTTTACGCTGAAATGCCCTAAACCAGTCAGGTGAGACCCTAAACTTGATTTTCACCAGCTACGTCTCTACACATTGTGCCAAGCGATCTCTGCTGTGTGTGTGCGAGTGTAGGTATGTGTGTGTATGTGTGTGTTTGTGTGTGTCCTTGTTAATTGTTTGTCCCGCTTGAAAGGAGTAACAGCTAGTGAAGGCAGTTTGATGGGTAATGCAAAGTCACACGCACATAATCTGTGGGCCTAAAATGACATCGGTGCAATGACTAATGAGTACACGTGGCTGATCATTATCCCTGTCGAAATAGAAATGACAAGGACTTCACAGTCCACTGATATTATAGGTATTTTGGGGGCATTATTCATGACTACAAAGGGGAGGGAAGGGCGACTTGAAGACTCTCCTTCCTGGGACATAATCTCGCTCCTACCCCCCCCCCCCCCCCGGCCCCAACCTAAGGAAAAAAAAAAAACAACTAACTAATAAACAAACAAAAAACAACACTTTAAACCCGTCTTCCATACCCAGTTCGTCAATTGAAATACTCGGCACAAATCACGGGTTCTTCTACGATTATTGTGAAACGGATAGACAGATATATACAACTATATGTCCTTTGGTAACATTAAGTATGTGGGTATCCTTCAGACATTCATTAATTAACTCGTACTTTTGAAACAAAACGTGCTTGATATACTTCTACAGCTTTCCAGGCTTCTAGTAAGTTCCAGACGTGTCTCTGCAATCCATGTGTTGTAATGATACTCTATAAACGCATTTCAGTGTACAAGTCACTTATGAAACCACACGTCTGATTCCAAACATATACGAGCTCTGCGCTCCATGCTTTGACTTATCGTGCTTCGCTACATGAGTGCAGTATTTACTCGGACAGGTCTGAGCTACGTAGCTCCATGCATGGGTCGCACTACTATGAACACCATTTCACCTGTCGAGGACGTCCGATTTTCAATTTCCCGCCACTTCCTCCGCTGGCGCGAATTGGACGCGGGACACAAACAACACTAACTTGTGTGTGACCCCAAAACGAACTGATCGATCGGTGTACTCATCTGGTCAATTCAACGAGTGACAATACACGAACCCGTCGTTCGCAAAGTGTAAATACCAGCAATTAGCATGACAAAAGACTGGCAGGTCAGAATATCGCGGGAGCTAAAAGCAACAGAGCAAGACGAAAAAGAGGGAAAACAGAGAGAGGGAGAGAGAGAGAGAGAGGGGGGGGGGGGACAGGGGGCGTGGGAGAGTTGGGAGAGGGATTGTAATGGTCGCCACAAAGTCCCATATGTCTCTACAGAAATGAATAATTGTGATGATTTCCTAGTAATTTTGCCCTCATTCAGCGAATTTCTACCAAATTTTTGACATGCACTCTGACTTCACAGGAATGCAGGTGCTCAGGGGAGTGGAATGGCGGACTTCAAGACCCATTTGGTTTGGGTGCTTTTTATATTATATCTATTTCAACAATAACTGGGTGGGGGGTGTTTAGTATGCCTAGAAAATAGTGGATTTATCACTGACATATAGAAATGCACCTGACTCATTGCATCAACCACTGAAACATCATTTTTTCTTATTTTGGAACCCCCCCCCCCCCCAATAACTCACAGTGTTTTAAAACCAAAGGTCTCTAGCGCTCCAGTGAAGAAGGTAAATTGGAAGTAGGATTGCACAGTATTGTTATAAGGATTTCTTCATCACCATACTCCCCCTTCAAGAACGAAATTAGAGAGAGGGGACGTGACTTTGAACTATACACTCCTCTCCATTCCCTCCCTCCATCCCTCTACTAGCTAGCTCATGATATTTCACCGTGCAGGTTCTAATACACCTAGTACAGTACCTCCCTCGCAATGAGACACAGTACGGAATGGTGTGCATTCTGTGTGCGTCCTGCGTGGACGCTTATTATTGTCTTTGAGCACGTGAATGTCACTTGAATTAGGTCACACCGTACGTTTGCTTTTTTATTTCTCATCAGACATTGTTTTTTGAATGAAACATTTCCTCTTCTTCTTCCTCCTCTTCTTTTCCTCCCCTTCCCTCTTCACCGTCATTACCCTTTTCTCCTCCTCCTCCACTCCTCTTTCTCCTCCTTCCCAGCTCATTCTTCTGATTCTTCCGCCCCCTTATGTTTTATTCTATTCATCGTTGTTATATTTCTCTTTCGTCCCTCTTCTTTTTCTAGTTTCTAGTCATCTGCTTCTTCGAACATGTAAGTCTCCTTCGACAATTGCTTTCCATCACAATCACCGTACATATTTCATTTCTAACTTACTTTCTCTTTTTCATTTTTTTTCCCCGTTTCGATCAGAGCTTCGGTGATTTTTGTCCCGTGATTCTTTTAAGAAAACATAATTATTTACACTGTAGGCAGCTAGCTGTTTCCAGCATTTTTCCATCACGCTGATCATATTCCTGTCCCAGGCCTCCGTATCTCCATCTCCAGTTAGAATGTATGAAACTACACTGCAAAAGTCCGGTGTTAAATATGAAACACCGAACCAAACGGGTGTTAGTTTCCGGTGCTCATTTGTGGTGTTAGATTAACATCTTCGGGTGTCACTAATTCAAAATATGAAAATTAGAAATAGTTGTTTTTAATATGTA
Source organism: Diadema setosum (assembly GCF_964275005.1). NCBI lineage: Eukaryota > Metazoa > Echinodermata > Echinoidea > Diadematoida > Diadematidae > Diadema > Diadema setosum. Next base: position 23,493,071 of record NC_092693.1, read on the forward strand.
TTTTTAAATTACTGTTCTTCTTGTTGAATTTGAACTTCAACAAGACGATCAAGAATTTTCTGATAAAGTACTCGATTAAAAAAAGGGGGTGTGAACACATTTACACCACAGTAACACCAGTTGGTGTGGTCTCCTATTGAAACTTGGCGGGTAATATACCATTGGCATTAACACCAGCAATATCAAATCAACACCATGCGGTGTCATTGTTGAATTAACACTAGCGCAGTGTCAAAAATATCACCAGTTACAGTGTCAAATTAACACCACGAAGTGCCAGATGAACACTTTTCAACACCATCACAGCATACTTTCTATTTACGCCTGTGGGTGTGGTCCTCTATTGACACTTGATCGGTGTTAGATTTATCAATCAATGGTGTTAAATCTAACATCGATGTTTTTGCAGTGTAAAGCCCCCGCAAATAAGTCAAACAATATTGCACAGACGACACAGACTGTCAGAAATCAACCTAATCCGACTTATTGTCTGTTCTATTTAAGAAAAAAAGAAATGTGAAAAGCTGGCATAATAATATATTATGTTACAACAATATACTGAATTCCATAACTATGAGGTTCACGAGCTCACAGAAAATTCACAAATTAAGCTAAAATATACAAGTAATTATATCATTATTCATCAGGGATCTACATCTCGATATAAATGTGTAATATGCTGTCTGTAACATGTATAAAGCGAAGAACGTATATGTACATATCTTCTGCGTTTCAAGAACTCCTAGTAAGCTTTACAAAAATAAAAGGGAACAGTTATCAAGGGATGTATTCAAAGTCTTTATTTGAGTATTGCCACAGTTTGGGATTTCCTGATTTCTCATATTCATTCCACAGCATGGGGACTATAACAGAAAAACAATGCTCGATATCCTAATGTTATTTTTGTTTTGTACATGGAACATTTTTAATAGATTTTAGTCTGTGTATGCGTGTGTGAGTGTGTGTGTGCGTGTGAGTGTGTGAGTGTGTGTGTGTGTGTGTGTGTTAGGTTTGAGTAGTTACTGCAATATAAATAGGGGCTTGATGAACAAATGCAGTGAGTTCCCCGACTATGCTAGATACCAGGACGCACACACACACACACATAATATATATCATGTATACATAATGCATTGTGATCCTGTATGTACGGAGAGAATAATGACAGAGGGCACGTAAAATCATATGTCGCAATAGAGGAATGCATTAAATGCCAATTGCCTTGATTTTAATTCAAAATCCGTATCCCTTCGTCAGGGATGAAAGTGCTTATATTTATATATATATATATATATATATATATATATATATATATATATATATATATATATATATATATATATAATACATAGATATATACATATAAATATACACATAAATATCATAGTAATTAAAAAGAAAGAATAAAAGATAGAATTATATGAAATATGAAAGTTTAGATAATTTAGAATTGCATCTAACAGAAGTAGAGCGAAGTTTAACTTAATGTTCCACTAACTCATCTCAAGAGTTCTTGATATTGATCACAACTCACATCTCTGATATTGATAATACAGTACCTCCCATGTTGGTCTTCTGCCAAAAACGCGCAGTATTAGAAGTCACAAGAGCTTGGTGCATCCGTGACGACGCTATACTGACGCGGTGTTAACTTCCATATAGTCTGGCTTCTAGGCGTTAAGTTGTTAATTGCTGAAATCTTGACGACTTAGATCGCATATACATGTACTGTATACGGGCAAGAACAAGCGACGTCTCAACAGAGGGAGTGATTCGTGTCCAATGCACATCCTAGATGTTGCATAATTTCTTCTTTCTGAGGAAAATATGATTTATATGTTTATACATGTATACCCAAGAAATTATCTAGATTATGAGAAACAGTTTTCTTTCATCTGGCGGTAATATTGTACTAATTTCAAGGGAATCAGACATTGAGAGAAAACTGATGATAGAAATATGAAATTTCAGTTTATTTTGTAAGGAAGTTTATCCTTTTTGTTAAGTTTAAAATGAAAATGAGGAATTGTTTCGGTCTGATCTACATATCTTATTGAAATAAGGTCTGAAAAAAAGACTCAATCTACCGTAACCCATGGACGCCAAAATGCCCATGCTGCCATTCAATACGTGTAGTATTATTTGAAATACAAAACAACTAGGGGCGTTCAATCAATAACAAAGCTAGGGTTGAGTGCGCAGTGAACGAGCGGACCTTACACGTGTAGGTATTGTGTTTGACGAAAGTGTGTGTGTGTGTGTGTTAGCGGAGACGGAGAGAGAGAGAGAGAGAGAAAGAAAGAGCGCGAGAAGTGGGTGAAAAAGAAGACGACAGAACACAAACAGAAAAAAAATCGACTGGGTTTACGTTCAGCATTTCATTCAGAAAGACACAGAGTAGATTACAGACTCTAATTAGTTTCAAATGTTCGGTATACCTTCAAATTCATCTTCTTCTTTTTTTTTTTTTTCTTGTCCGTACAGGAAGATGTATAGAAAATCTCATCTAGACTCATAATCACACGGCAATTCACAGGGGAACATAAAGTCCCTATTTCACCCTCGCTCACAGTGGTTTGAAAGTAAGGCGCCCATAGGTTACTCGTGCGATACAAGTGACGTGGCGGAAAGAGGTCTGCGGTAGAAAGAACTAGAGTCTCGCCTGGCGTACATGCGCACTCAGCCGCCAGGCACTTCCCTCCAATCGCTGCCAGAGCGGGTCCGAGCGGGTAATGTCACAGCTTCGATAGAAGTCAACAGATTATTGTGATGAGGGCATAGGGCAAGAGGGGAAGTGGGCGTTGTCATTTTTAATCTCCACGTGTATTTCGTATTTATAGTTCAGCTACATCTTACGAATTACATACACACACACACTCTCTCTCTCTCTCTTCACACAATATTCAGTACATGGTCATTTCAACGACCGTACAAATAAGTTGAATGTGACATCAACAACAACAAAAATGTATGTAGTGTGTAGAGGCGTATCTTTCTCTCTCCCTACTTATATTTTCTTCATGATAATCATTACGATAACATAATGTACTGTGAGTATCACAATTTCTCCACCCTCTTTCTTTCCACAAATCTGTCCTTCGTCAAAATATGGTGAGATGCAAACAGGGATAAAGTGATGTAAATGAAAATCATTATCCACACGAATGATCAAGGATGATATATATACAAATGAAAAAAGTCTCTAACCTGATAGTCTCAAAGGGAAATAAGACCTACACATATCCAGGCAATATGCAGACAAATTCTTCATGGCAACAATGCCAATGCTTTGCCACCTATGCCTCAAAACAAACTTCATCAGTTATAGATGACATTTGGTAAGAGTAACAATTCGGCGGCTTGGAACAGTGTGAGCTCACGGTGATTTACATAAACTATTGTGTTATCCCCATTACACAATAAGATAGCCTACGGGAGATATGTCTGTCTTGTGTCATACATTCGGGAAAGTATGATATACCTCGGAGGAAGAGATTTAACAATCAGCTGACATTTTGTCTTGTTATAAATCAATTTCCGGTGTCACCTCAAGTGCGTGTATAGCCATAGATAGTAGCATATCAAAACGTTATCTGGTGCAAAATATCCCCAAAATCCTTTTAATGTTGAAACCTTGTGATGGAGTAATGACGTGACATAAGTCAAGAGATGAACTCATAATGATAATAGTAAGGTCTTATTTACCCAGGGTAGCCTCTTCAGTGTTGCCACTGCTATACCATCGAGGGCCCTGTCATTATCATTACCAAAAAAAAAAAAAAAACACAAAAAAAAAACACAAAAACAAAAACAAAAACAAAAACCCAACGTGTATTCTCTCCTTTTTATTTTTCCTTCTTGCTTGTATATCTTTCTACCCATATGTAAACAAATTTCTTTTTACATACCCACGTATATACATATACATTTTTTTTCTAAGTTTGTCTGTAAACACGTGCTTGTGTATATCAACCTGATATGCATGTGCACTGAATATCATATATTCATCTGATCCTGTAGATATAAGTATATATATATATATATATATATATATATATATATATATATATATATATATATATATATTCATATAATAGTGTGCGTGTGTGTGTTCAAGTATGCGTGTATCTGCACATGCATATCACTTTTGTGTATTCTTAGCCGAGTTGTTAGTTTGGGATATTTACATCATTTACCACTGGTTATTTCTTTAAACACTTTTCAATTTTCGATTTTTTATTTCATTTGGAATCATAACAATATTTCAGACCTGACTCCCAGAGGACTCGCCAGTAACACAAATTAGAATAACTTTAATTGCGTCACTATTTTAAGTGAGAACCTATAAATAAAAGTATTTATTTGCAGCTGCATTTTTGTTAGAAATGAAATAAATGAAATGAAAATAAATGGAATGAAATGGAAACAAAAAAGATCAGCATTTGATAAAGCGACTTCATTCTGGTAGTGACACCAACCAACTTATTCATCTATATTTCATTTTTGAAAATATTCATGATGTACATTTATGGAGAAATGTTTGGAATCTAGATAAGCCTCAAGCACAATCATATCGATATGTTTTAACTGTTATGATCATACAAAGTTATGAAAGAAATCGTATGAGTTTTTACTTTAGAGCATTAAATCTCTACTATCAATCTGTAGTTAAGTTATACAGGTCAATCCTGGTGAACAAGCTATACTCAGACGCAGTCGGCCGTTTCTTCTTGTTGGGCAAAGCAACGATTAATTTTCTTTTTAGACCCATATAAAAGTATAACTTGACAAAGTTGTATGTGATATAATGAATGCTGAAAAATATACAAAAACTAATAAGTGTAATGCTTATTTGCTCTGGTCTTGCATTTCATATTAGGCCTATAGGCCTACCTAAACCACGAAGACCTACTTCAGTTCTGACGTGGTGCACTGTTGGCTAGACCGATGTAATCTGCTTTTGGGTGCACACACGCAAAAACAGGCAGTGGCGTACCATTGTAACGAAAAAAAACTAGCTACTTGTATCAAAAAGTGGTTAAAATGAAACTCTGTATGGGAATTCCAAGGGAAATTCAGTGTCAATCTTATAAACTCTATGAAACTTGGCAGGAGCTTGTCGTTCTCGGGAATAACACTCCAAAAATGCATTACGTAATGCTTGGCGTACAGACGCGACGCTGTCTCCCTGCTCTGCCGAGTACTTTTCCACTCAGAAAGAGCCTGATAAAGTGGGGAAAATGCTTGAATAACGACTCGATATATGAAAATAATCATAATTGAGACATATTATCATATATCTATGTGAAGTTGAAGAGATTGAACTCGACTGACCAATAAAACATGGCAAATACTAAGCCAAATCAGAGGGCAAGTACGAAGTGTACCACAATCGAGCGAGCTTGATTTTCGTGATCACTGTCTTCCGACTGAATGCAAAATACGCCCAAATAGCAATCGGCGAGAATAACTCGGTAACCCCGTATCAAAAACTTGCCAAATTTTAGGAGAAGATACATTATATTAATATTATGTCATGAGATTTGTCAAAATGGATGTAAAAGTCCTTTTACCGATAAAATATGTCATTTTAAGGCGTTTCTGTTGGACAACACTCGCGGGCAGAGACCGTAGCAACCTATGAATCGAGCGGGATTTCTAGCGATTGCTCTGTGTTGCACCCCTAACATTTCGCATTTTGAAAAGTCTAGAAATGGAAAGTCTGCAAGGAAATATTCATGGATATCGTAGAAAAGTATCTGTTCTCAAGGTTTACATACTTTTAAAGTTGGAAAAAATTATATTTATATGATTTTTTTGTGGATGTTTTGCATGTTTCAATTCCAGTTCTGAAATTTCTAGTTTGTCATGCTATTTCCACGAAAATAGCGTCCAAAGTACCTACATTTTGGTATTAAACTGAAGCTCAGATGGTTTTCTATCTAGTGATAGCAATATTATTTCTAGGGCAGGTCTCAGCTGAAGAGAAAATAAACATTTTCAAATAGCATACTAACACAATTTAACACACGAATGCCAACATTGAGCGTACACGTAGAGAATCAGTGTACGTATGGCCGCACCGAGGGAGAGGCTTTCCCCCACGTCCGCATAGAGGTTACTTATACCATGGAAACCGGGAAGTTCAATCATTGTTGTATCGCACTCTCAGCACAAGCAACGAAACACTCCTCAGCCATGGCCCAGGTCAAGAAACCCCGTGCTAAGCCAGCACACCCCAGCTCTTCTGCTATGGTGGTTGCCGCCATCACAGCCCTGAAGGAGCGTGGTGGTTCATCTCTGCAGGCAATCAAGAAGTACATCGCTGCCAACTACAAGGTTGACATCCAAAAGCAGCTTCCTTTCATCAAGCGCGCCATCAAGACCGGAGTGGCCAAGGGAACCCTCGTCCAGGTTAAGGGCAAGGGAGCCAGCGGTTCCTTCAAGCTTGGCAAGACGAAGAAGGCCGGAAAGACCGCAGCCCAGATCGCAAAGGCCAAGGAAAGGAAGGAGAAGGCCAAGGCCAAGGCTAAGGAGGCCAAGGCAAAGAAGGCCGCCAAGGCTAAGGCCAGGAAGGAGAAGGCCAAGGCTAAGGCTGCTGCCAAGAAGGCTGCAAAGAAGGCAACAAAGAAGACCAAGAAGCCCGCTGCAAAGAAGCCCGCAAAGAAGGCAGCCAAGAAGCCCGCAAAGAAGGCAGCCAAGAAGCCAGCAAAGAAGGCCGCCAAGCCAGCAAAGAAGGCAGCCAAGAAGCCAGCGAAGAAGGCCGCCAAGAAGACCACAAAGAAGGCCAAGCCCGCCAAGAAGTAAGAAGCTTGCTTCCTTCTGGCTTGCATCCTTCTGCAACAAAAACCCAACGGCTCTTATCAGAGCCACCCAAATATCCAAGAAAGAATCAAAGAGTGCTCTCGAATTTCATATACCAGTACATTGTAATTTGTACAGTGTTTTACTATTACGATTCCTATCCCATCCCTCTGTATTCCTTTCTATTATCCCACTCTTGGCTCTCACTTTTTTTTTTCTAATTTTTCTTTTTTGTAAGGTAGGTTTTTTTTCCATGAAAAATCTACAATTTGTATTTTTGGGTTCAAATATAAACTGCAGTTGCTGTAGTGCAATAAGGCAATACACGTAAACTATGCAGGTGCCCTATAATCTTTGTGTAACATTGACTATATACAACTGTACATCAAGCAGTCTCCATGCCTCTGAAACTAATTAGTAACTTCTGAAGTACATGACTGTAGTAGTCGTAGTACATGTAGTACACTAATTTATTTCCTATATTTTCCTACTCAGGAAACATCTCCACAAACATAACAGCCGAGGCCGATAGTGGTACGAAAAGTACGAGCTTTATTACAGCTGATATAAAGACTCGCAAAAACGAGCCATTATTCAAAGCGTGAGGCTAATTTACCGTGTAGCTGCGAGCTTTAGACTTTACGAGCAGGTGTCATACAGCAATGTAACAAAACTGATAAACAAAATGGGAAGGTTCTCTTTATCTTAAAGCGCGGTTAGCACCTGTTGTCATGACAAACTTACCTCAGCTGAAAAACACAGCAACAAAACATCTGCCAGTTCTTGAACAAACGTCGGGTCGTTTAATCCAGATGAATACTATAGTACTCGGTACACATACATTTACATGTACTACAATTTAAGACACTACATGTACATGTAGGGCCTCCTTTATATCGTATATGTTTCAGGCAAAATCTACTCAAAAACAAAAAGACCAGAAAATGGGTTGTGTCGTGATGTCTTCTTCAAATTGATACGCGCCATTTCTCATAAACTCATTTCTCGCATAAACGCATTCGAATTGTTCATCTTTTCCGAATAGTTTTCCTCCTTGTTTTGTTTTGTATTCATCACTCGTTTTTTTTTTCTTTTTTCACCTTCTTTTTCTTATTTCCCCTACAAATATGCTATAAAATCACTAATCGTTTTATTGTATTCGTCAGTCTGCATTTTCTCCACAGACATCAACATCCACACGAGGTACTGTATTGATACTTCAAGCCTTCACAATCACTCACTGTAACATTGCAGTACATAAGACTACTCCGTGTTCGAATCGACTTTGATAAATAGACTGATTTAGTAAACTAGAACGGATAAAATCAAAGTTTACCTCAACAGAGTCAAATAAAACCAGATGGTAGAATGCTAACAATTTCATAATAATCCCGTTTTGATTCCAGTTTACACAATTTTAATTTTTTTTTAATGAGACTTAGGTGTATTGTAGATCAAAAGGAAACTTGTAGGGTGATGGCACTACTACCTCAATAAATTCGATGAAAAATGTGTACTTGTAGTTGTAATACATGTATATTGTACTATAATTGTTAAGGGAAACAATACACTAACTTTCATAACTTTACAAATTCTCTTAAATGGATCGTATAGTTTTGGTTGAGACCTAATTTCAGATTTCTAACATTTTTTGGTGAGATAATGAGAAACCTCTTATGAAATATGAAAGAGCATGTAATTCCATGAGGAATTCAATGATTATTATGATGAAAATTGGTTTTGAAATGGTTGAGATATCCAAAACAGAGCTATTCTAATAAAGTGTCGGACCCACATTTTATTACGATCGCTTTGTTTTACTTTGTTTTTGGATGTTTCAGTCATTCCAAACCCGATTTTCTTCAAATAAACTTTTTGCGAGATACCAAGAAAATACTTATGAAATAGTACAGAGCATACCATTTTAAGAGGAAGTCAAAGCCCAATTCTCATCTCAACCGATACTGTACCATCCCTTTAATGTTCGACATTGATTTTGTTGATGTTTGTTCATTTTCCCCCTTCTTGACTGTCGATTGATTTTAGTTTATTCAGCTTTGTTTTTAGTTAAAGTCAGTATGAGCACCGAGTAGAATTACACTTTGCAAACTTGATGCCAAATTGACTGGGTCCTACATCTAATGTATTTGAGAAATGGTTCAAGTAAGTTTGCACATCATTCGAGGTAGGACAAGAATCTACTGGCTCCTACAGCTGATGTATTTGAGAAATGGTAACAGTTTGCACATCATTCGAGGTATAGGACAGGAATCTACACTAAATAGTTTGACCATCATTGCTGTACTCAAATTTCAGTGCACTGTTGCAGTGTTTGACAGTGTTTCTGCATACGGTATGTAAACTGTCGTTGCTTGGCAACATTCTCTGGTAACAATTTGAAGAAACACTTTGGAAAGCTATATGCCTACATACTGTAGATAATAAAAACAAAACATAGCTATACATTCTCAATAACAGTCAAGAAACTTTTTTTTGTTGTTTTTATTCAGTTTTAATACACAAAGTCTCCTTTCAAAACAGTTGACAAATGAAAGCATTGTATGCTTATATCACTTCATGAATGTAACATAACAACAACAGAAATATTCAAAGCAAACATCAATCAGCATTTAAAACACATGAGAAGAAATGTCAATGTATATCAATTTTGCTCGTGCATTGTTCCAATTCTTTTTAGCCATTCACATTCTCTCTATGCTATCCGCCTGTGATGTGGTATACGAGCAAGGTATAGTCTGTACAGCGCTGCCGAACGTCGTCTTGTCAATGTGCATAAAAACACAGGGGTCATAAATAAGTTATTATTTACTTTTCATTCGATTGCATACCTGAAGGTATTCGGGTCACTCAGTGAAGCAAAGGACGTTACAAGACAGGTTTTCATTTTTAGAAACGGACAGAGAGAGAGAGAGAAAGGGGAGGGAAACGGACGATTATTCCTTTCATATCTTATATGCGACAGCGAAAATCACTTTCACTCATTTTCGTTCTTTTTTATTAGTGTATTCACACAACGGCGCGGGTGAAAAATTCACCATGCGGGCCGATATATTTTGTTAATTAGGCCTCCTTTTATACATACAGGATCTGTCATTCTGCAACAAACTATAATACACAAGCACAGTACATGTAACAAAACAAAAACAAAACAAAGCGCAAAGATCATCCATACAAAATCGTTATGACGATCATAGCTTAGTCACCGAATCAGCGACAACATTAACTGATCCTAGAACTAGTCACTACTCTTTCCCCGGCGAAAGTGATCGGTGATGGTGGTGGTAGAAGTTGTTGGGGTGGGGAGGTGGATGCTTATTCAATCTTCACATTATACATCTTAACATTCCACTAAAGTTGCTGAAATATAGATCAGTGTTTTCTAATGAATTCGCGTCCTTCAACATGACAGTGTTCCCTTTACAGTATAATTTGAAACATCGTTTAAGTGAACTTTCACAAAATGGTGCAAAAATCGGATGAACAAGTGGTAAAATATAGTCTAAATCAAACTGAACACAATAATGTCATGGAATTTCAAAGTTCTCATCTCTTAACAATACATGTATTCAACCCTTCTTGTGTACACAAACATTGTTACAAGAACCATATTACAAGATTATAATAATTCAATGCAAAGGGGACATTCATTTCATTTCATTTCATTTTATTGTTTCTGTATGGCACAATATAATCAACTCTGATCACTTTCAAAAATAAACACATGATTCATAATAATTCATGGCTGATTTTGCACATGACAGGTAATCAAATCTTTGTGACAAAGAACGAAGACATAATGATAATAAACAAAAAGTCAAGGTACCATACAGGAGGATCCCCAGTAAGCCGAGCTTGATATTGGGGCCTCATACACAGATAAATGAATAAACAGTTTCAACCAACTGTCGGTTTACTTAACTACAACAAGACATAATTTTCTTATTTCATTTTAAGGAAAGGCCATTGGAGAAGAGTTTAAAATATTCGGTTGTTTTAATGCAAAATCAGAAAAGACGTAATCTTCGAGTTTTGTTTTCCTTAAAGGACATCAAATTGTTTTTCTTTTTAAAGTAAGGACACTAAAATAATCCATTAAACACTACTGCACTCGTCACATAACAAGAAATTGTTTTGAAGATATTGATAAAATTACGTCATATTATTTGATTACTTTCTTCAATTTTCAGCAGCTTAAATCAATCTCAAATGTATATCGGTATTTGCTTTTAAAATATATCCGTATTTGCATTAAATTCTCAGTTTTAATGGATGGTTTGTGACGTGATAAAATCATTACTTCTCATGTGGTTGCGACTTCTATCACTGACTCGTGAAAACACACGAAACTTCGAAATTCTACAACTTTCTTAGTTTAGGTCCGATTTTTTTAAAGGAAATTTTTGAATTCCACTCTAGACTTCGCCCTGTAAGGCAAGATGGAAGTGCATCAGACAATAATTGATAATACAACACACAAAATATGTGATTAAGAGTATATTATCATATCCCACTCAACGCTGGTCAGGAGAAACGTCTGCAGAAAGTTGTAACTTTTAAGCTTTTGCCAACTTGGCGGGGGGGGGGGGGATCGTGGAAAATATATGAGAATAATTGATAGGCAAAAGGATTTCAAACTCCCCTACAGTAATTTCCTTCAACATACATCTTCCAACATCGAAGGAATCTGTATTGCGCACGTCAATTCTATTCACATCTTGTAAAACGTCAGGAACAAACTAACAAAAACATGCAAACATATTCGCCATTGTTGTGGGTGGCCAAGGGTAACCTTTGAAAAGGATATACTCATACACCTGTACCTATTATTTTTTTTTTCACTATACATCACTATACTAGCCAACAAATACGTTTCTGCAATTGAAGCAGTCTCCTAAGACACATTCTTCACGGTTACAACACATATCATTATACTTTAAAAAATTAGTCAGTGATAGTACATGTAGATGGTTGACGGGCGGTACATTTTAAAATTGGTTTTTTGATTAATTTCACAAGCAACGATGTTTGTTTTGATTTCACACACAAAAAAAAAGATAATTTATCTATTTGCGGCCAATGCATCCAGGCAATTACGTCCAGGTCCGTTATTAGAGACGTATGGGAAGAATACGTCTATAAATAAAAACGCACATATCAAAACTAGCCTATAAAATTAGCGCAACTCATTGCAGATTGTCTCATACAGGCGGTCAAACAGTGTCAGCGCAGGCAGGAAAAACTAAAATTCTCCGATCAACAGATCCCGAGCTGTCGGTGTAGGGTCAACCACATCTGCAGATTGGCTTTCACGTTGAGCAGGTCGAATTCCGTGCAGTGCGCCCCCTCTTGTTTCAGGCAGTGCCCGTAATGCAGCAGGCCTTCGCAGAAGTCGTGTGCGTGCCTCTGTAACTTCTGGTGGAACGCCGCCGAGCACGCTATCATAGTTGGCATGGTGCAGTTTCTTTCCCCGTCGCCAGCAGACTGCGCTACTTCGGGATCATCTGTTAATAATTTTCATGGTAAAACAGAAAATAAATGAATGAATTATTCACATTAACCTTAATACAATTTACTGCAGCACACAAGTCGAAAACCAAATTTCTGCGATCAGTCTACGTTTGCATAATGTTCCCGGCGGCCACGGCAGCCCCGTTTCCCCGGCACGTGGTGCGCCGTGGGAAGACGGTATTTTTTTTTCTTTTTCCTTTTGTTACTGTTAATATGCTGGTTTTGTTAATGTTATTGTGTTTTCTAGTTTTCTAGTCTTTTTGCATGAATAGCACAAGTGCGCTTAGAAACGCCAGTATGAAGCGCCATATAAATGTAATTATTATTATTATTATTATTATTATTATTATTATTATTATTATTATTATTATTATTATTATTATTATTATTATTATTATCATTCTCGTCTTGTTCGTTCCAGTTCTCGCACCGATGAAAATAAGGCTGCTGCTGTTGTAAGACTCCGTTCTCATGGCGTCTGGTCAGGCTGGACTACACAATATTTTCCTTGGCGTCCCACGACGGACCGCCTCTAAGTTTTGATACGACCTGTTACGGGCTGTCACGCTTTGATGAGTTATCCCGTTTTATTGCGGCCTACAAGGTTTCTCATTAGCACCGGGACTGCCGTGGTATCTTTTTAACAGTTTAAAAATCTGACACGGCATACACGGCAATCTCACCGCTTTATCTCACGGCCATCCCGTTTTGTCCACGGTGGAATGAAACGTGACTGCCATGGCCGCCGGGAACATGGTTTAAACACAGCATTAGGAAAGGGATGACTAAATAAATGTACATGTTTAGGAAACCTCTGTTTTGTCGCGGCGAACGGCAAACTTTCAGTGATCGCAGCAACTGAAAAGGTGGTACACATCTACAATTTAACGCATTGGGAAATCAGTGCTAGTCACATCGTATGTGGAGTAGATTGTATTTCATGCAATAGCTTTATCTTCCTTCATTGAGTCCTAGTCCACATTGTAATACATGTACAGGCTGATTTCAGTCAAACAGGCCTCATTACTAACAATGAAACAGCTCTGATCCTTCCAGACCAATCGTGCATTTGTGCATGAATATCCTAAGTTTAATCGCCCATACAATGACGCAGGTTGTTCTGTGTATAAACCCATTGTTTGTTAACCGAACTAAAATTGAACTAAATCTTTCATTATTTAAGTTTTCGTTCCCTTATACTTGAGGTAGGCCCTCAAATAGCTTGTGACCGACATATCATTTTGTCAGTGATTTAATATCTTGAAATAATGTCATGTTCAGTTCCGTACATTACATGTTTAGCATACCAATTTGTATGGAGTCCCTACAAGGCGTTCACCCTCATTGACCTCCATTTTTCATCAGAAACGAGTTGCTGGTAAGTATTGACTTATATAATAGCAACCTATCATTGGCTACTAGTGTGTGACGGATGGAAACCGACTCAGCCCATTTTTAACGACATATGTATATAGTGTCAGAATAAAAGTTTTGTTTTTTAAACTAAACTTTGAATGATTGTGAGCGTCAGAGAATGGTAGAGAGGAGAAAAGAAAGAGAGACAGACAAACAGACAGAGAGGGAGAAGGAGGGAGAGAGAGAGGGCGAGAAAGTCAGACACTATGTATATAGTGTCAGAATAAAAGTTTTGTTTTTTAAACTAAACTTTGAATGATTGTGAGCGTCAGAGAATGGTAGAGAGGAGAAAAGAAAGAGAGACAGACAAACAGACAGAGAGGGAGAAGGAGGGAGAGAGAGAGGGCGAGAAAGTCAGGCGTTATGACTGGGTAAAACTTGTCTTATTTACACAGGGTATAGTCGCTACAGCGTCGGTACCATTCCACTAGAGGGACCCTGCCATGTCCATTACCCAACCATTGCCATGAGGAACACAGTACGAGTATACTAGGCCCCGTCCGAGGATCTACGCACTAGCCTTTAAAGGGATGGTATAGTTTTGGTTGAGATGGGGTTTCAGGTTTCCAACTTTTTGAGCGATAACGAGAAACCTCCTATGAAATATTAAAGAACATAAAATTCTAAGAGAAATAAAAAGTTTATTTCATGAAAATTCGTTTTGAAGTGGCTCAGATATCCAAAAACAAAAAGGTCCTAATAAAAGGTGGGACCAACCTTTCATTAGGACCACTTTGTTTTACTTTGTGTTTTGAAATCTCAGCCATTTCAAAACCGATTTTCATCAAAATAAAACTTTGAATTCCTCTTAGAATTGTATGCTCTTTAATGTTTCATGTGTGGTTTCTAATTTTCTCACAAAAAGTTTAAATCTGAATTCCACATCTCAACGAAAACTATCTACCATCCCTTTAAATATGTGTCTAGAGTCTTATCCATAATAAGGTGCACCCACAGATGTACAGCCATGCAGGTATAGTACACGCGTTCATGTACGGTACATGCATGATTTACCTTCGGTGTCAGCCCTCTTCGGTCTGTACTCCACCACGAAATCGTCATCAGCGTCGTGCTCCTGGTCCGACGAAATGAATTCCGACAGGTCGACGGGGACCTCCACCGGGGTGGCGATGTTGCCCACGACGTTGTCTCCGTCATCCGCATCTGTCCCATCATCGTCGGGGCTGGGGAGGGAGAGGATGGGCACGGGATCGAGGTCGGGGCAGAAGTGGACGGTGCGGTAGGTGATCACAAGATCGAGCACGGCCTGTGAGTAGGCCGTCATGTCACAAGACACCTGTTCATGTTTGATGCAATCATAGTATGTCTGCAGAAAGGAACAATAGATGATTCGATTTGATTAAACTGTCATTATCTTTTCTTCTTCTACGCACACTAACAAATGACAATATCATATCAAAGTATTCAAAATGATACAACGTAATATGAGTATTAAAACAAAATATGCTCATTCTCATAATAATGTTATCAATATTGTGTAGAATACTACAATGTGTTATGTTATAGTATTATAATACAAAGAACTCAAATCATACACTACATCACATAATATTATTAATGACAGAAAAAATACGGGAAACCACTGTCACAGGCTGAGTTTGATTTGGATACCGGCCTCGTTAAGGATTTGAGAAAAAGAAAACATGCTATAGATGAACGAAAGAGACATACCAGAGTTTATGCGCCAGAAGAAATAAGATGAAACAAATAAAACAAACCACACATAACCAAAGGATTATGTTATTATCGCCATCACACCATCTCATTTGCATAATCATGTGACCGTCATTAATATTACTGTTCTGGGACAACTTCCATGGCTTTCTTCTTTCACTTTGTCGATTTTTCTTTCGGGATTGATTTTGACGAAAGCTGAACTTTTTTGTTTGTTTGCTAAATGCTTTTAGTAAACTTGATCATGGCGTATCATTAATTTTCACTCTAAGATTCCGTACTGTACCTGGAATGCTTGGCACAGCCGGCTTTGTTGGCCTCCTTCTGCACTTCCAGTTGGCTCGGCCGCTCGTATCAGGTAGACGAACTCGTCGTCGCACCGCTGGACGGATTCTAGCTCGCATTCTGGGTGCATGATACGAACGAAGTCACAGGTAAATTCAGGTAGGGAGGGGACTACCTCCCTGATTCAGGTGCATAGCTGCTCTAGTAATCAAGGAACAAACATTGACAAAGGTATCTTTACATACAAGTGTAGTTAAATTGGTTCTTTTGAGTAGTGATAAATTAATTGAAAAATATAAGACACCACTCGTCTTAGCGCAGGTTTCTTTTCTTTTTGATAAAACACATACATGTCTACCAATATAGATATTGTGGTCTTATCTGATGGCCACGTCTCTTAGTGCAGGCACTGTAGGTTGTACCAGGGAAGTATAGAAAGGCTCTTCCCACCTCCCTAGACTGGTTGTACCATGGGCCCTGTCACTTTCATTACTACCCCATGTGACAGGTAGCAATGTATGGACCTGGGCCCCGTTTCATAAAAAGTTGATATGATAACAACTCTTGCTGGAATGTCAATTGTCATGGTAACGACATGAATGCAGCTTCCTGATTGGCTGTTGCTGTAGGAAGTTGTCATTCCAGCAAGAGTTGACATCCTGACATCTTTTATGAAACGGGGCCTGGACTCCATTTAATTTGTAAAGATAGCAATTCTTCAGAAAATGACAACTTCCCGTAGCATCAGTAAATCAGGAACCAGGATTCTTATCAAAAAGCGTGTAAATTAAATCTGTTCGCCTGGACTTACTTGTGAAAATCACGGAGAGAACAGTTTCGTGACTCGTCCGAGTCACTTCTTCAGCTCTGTCTGGCTGGCGAACCTTTCACCAACATACAAGTCGGTGATCCGCAAAATTCCTCGACGTGCGGACAATAAAGGCAGTAACATAGCCCATTCACCCTCCACGGGTAAATGCTCGCCAGCCAGACAGAGCTGAAGAATTTAGTGACGAGTCACGAAACTGTTCTCTCCGTGATTTTCACAAGGAAGTCCAGTCGAACAGATTTAATTTGCACGCTTTTAGCATACTACCTGGATGAATCAAAATCTACATCGATATACAGGATTCTTATCGTTACCATGACACTTGCCATACCAGCAAGAGTTGCTATTCGTATCATTATTTTTTTCCTATTCTTTATGAAATGGGGCCCAGACCCTCCTGGTTATACGAGCTCGGAGCCTTTACTCACTTTGCCTCAGCACTTTGATTACCCATTCACACACACACACACACACAAAAAAAAAAAAAACCAAACAAACAAACACACACAAACACACACATCGCACACACACGCACGCACACACACACACACACATAATCGTCAATCATGAATACTTCCTCCCCTTCACAATGTCCCTTTTCTTCCGTTTTGCAGTGAATCACCCACCTGGGGCAGCGACCCAGAGGAACCCGTGTCTGACGAACTCGTCTTGAGACAGGCTGAGGTCCCCGTCGATGTCGAACTCTCCGAACAGGATGTCGAGTTCCTCTTCCGTCATGTTCCCGTTGCGCATGACGTATTCCCGCCGTGTCACGAGGCCGTCACCGTTGAGATCCGTCTGCTTAAAGACTCGCCTCCGCGCCGCCCGATTGTTCGTGTACTCTCGTTTCACCCTGCGAAATGAAATGAAAGGTCAAGTTCACCGTTATTATTATTGTTGCCTTTGACAAGTGATGTACCACAGGACGGTACGCCCGTCGCAACGATTGGGGGAGAGGGGGCCGGTTATTTGCCCCCCTGGAGGTTTCAAAGTGAGTTTCTTTTTTATGGGACAAATACTCCAGGGAAAACAGAAGTATAAAAATGGTTATCTGTTATCTTTACATATCTTATCTTGTAATAATCAACAATAATCTCTCACGGTGGTGGCTCCTGCATTCAATAATCTCTGTTATTTACTGGGCCACGGGGTGCATGTTTCTGTATGTGTACTGCTCAATACAATATTGCTTATGTTTATCTATTTGTGTAATTTCATATTGTCATTTTAAATCACTGCATTTGTTATTATTTGTTTTTGTGTTTTTTGGGGATAGTCTCATTGTTTCAAAATTATATCATGACTGCGCATTACCACAAATCTATATTTTGACGATTAACCTGATGGAATTCTAACTACACTTGCACCTGTTTCGTTTGTTTAATTTCCTATTTTTAACAGATTTTTTTTTTCTTCAAAAATACGTAATACATGACGTGATGCTTTAAAATCACTTACACTGGAACATCATCAATGAATCCAATCCAATATCATGGGGGGAAAATATGTGAAAAATACAAGACCATCATCATAAGCACTTTCTTGTTTCTGATGGCGACCTCGGGAAAACAAAATGTGTGGGCTTTGAGTAAATATGTGAAATAATGCAAAAGGCTCAGGGAAATCACGTGAAAAGAGAAGAGAAATATATATATATATATATATATATATATATAGAGTGTGAGCGGGATTAGTTCGGGAGCATGTAAGTACCACGTGTCAATTTATTATGGAAACAATTGAATTAAGACACGTGTCAGTCTGTTGTTGGTGGTTGGTATCTCCTTAATGAACCTAATGTCAGGACGTTCATGTTTATCTTCAGCTTTACTCCATGTAACCATGGTAACTGATACATGGGTTGCCATGCAACCCAGAGGTATGTGTTATATTTACCCTTTACAGGCCTACATAATTCATGACCATGTAATAATGTACATGGGAACCGCATGCGCTGCAGAAAGGAATACCAACGTTCATTATAGTGGGGCTATTATCCATTCTGAAACTCATTTCATAGCCAAGTGCATAATTTGTGTCCGTTGTGGCGCCATCGTGCGTGCATGGGGCAAAGGGTGTGATGGCGCGGAATTTTAATAGTCTCCTCCCTTGTACGCAGCCGTCTGCAACAATCTGATAAATCAGATAAGTACAATCATACGTCTGGCAAGCTGCACTCGTGCAGATAGCGCATAAAAATACATTGTAACGATCCAGGTCATTAAATTGTGTTGATGTCAGTTTCACATCACATACACACATTCTGCCTTTGTTGTCAAGCCACTTGAGGATGGAAATGACGATGATTAATTAGGCGCGAGTTTCAATTTTCACACCAGCAAACACTCATAAATGAAAACACCTCGTTTTGCCAATAAAAAGGCTGCGCTATCAGGAAGTACGTCGTAAGTAAGTTAGTTAATAGTAGGAAAAACGTCAATTAGCGTTCAAAAAAGTGTATGAGTAGGGGACATTTTTTTATGAAAAGTAATGGATAACCACTGAAGAGTTCAAGAAAATTGAAATCAATTCCATATGCACACATTGCTGTCGAACGGTGTGGTTTCTAAAGCACGAAAAGACAAATGATGACATGAATATAACATTCTGCAGAACATAGGTCTAATTATGCATCCATAAATATGACTTTTATCTACGCCTCTTTCAATTTCGAATGACTTCACGTAAGGATGCCCTCCTTATGTAGAAAGGTTGGATATACACAGGCATGCACACTTCATTCTAGAAGATTTGATTTTAATAGTACATCTTCACGTTTTTTATACTAACAAGATTTGTTTTTCTTTCATTTTCTTTCACTGATGATTTGAATTAAATTTAAATGTTGTTCGCCACTTCTTGTTTTACCGTCTCATAAATGTGGAAATATACATTATCACAAGCGAGGAGCTGCAAGATTATTCATGGTGTGTTCAACCCCATGGTCAGACGATTCAACAGAAGGTGCACTTCGTTCTATATTGTAACCAAACAAAATGTGGTCGGCGCATTGCAGAGTGACAGAGCATAGGGAAGTCACATTATAACAAAGACGCATTGATTTAAGTCATCATTTCCCCTCGAAATTGCAGTGATGGGGTCTTAACACAAGACGTCTTCTCCTTTCTGGCAAAGATTTGGCGGCAATCAAACCATTTCCTGGGTATTGCCAAAGGCTGGATTATACAAATGTTATTTCTCTCTTAACAATGTTTGAAGAGACGAACAGGTGAGAGCCCTGACAACGGTTCGCTTCATCTCCCGAATGGTCGTAAAGGGGGATTTTATCTTGTACGCCCTGGATGTCGAGCAATTAGCCATCATTAAAGTGCCGCGAAATTGGCGCGAAAGGCGTGATGGAATATCATTACTCATTCGTGTCGCAGCTATCATTGTCAAGGGGATAATACAGCAAGTTTGCATTGTGTTCACTACTTTACACAGTCCATGCATTTCATTTCTACATGGGCATTCAGTTTGTGTGTTTGATTAATGTGTCTCATCTCAAACACATACACGCATGCAATCACAAATGTACCCACACACATACACATACTACTACATAATATACGAATTCACGACTATACACGGGACTCATTTCTTGTATTAAAGGAGAATTCCAGTGTGATTGAAAGTCAGTCTGAAAAGAAGGAGCAAAATATTCTTAGCAAAACAATGAAAATTTGATTAGAATCGGATCAGAAATAAGGAAATTATGACATTTTAAAGCTTCACTATTTTTTCAGGAAACGGTTCTTGAACAGCCAACATAAAAATGCAAAAAGTTAAGTGATGACGTCATCGACGTCATCCCTTCACGACTTGCCATAAAGGTTTAAAATTTGAATTTTCCAGTTTTTTATTCAAACAAAATTTTACGCACCCAGTTTCACATCCTGATTATTATCTGACTGTCATCATCTTAAAATTATTCAATCAGGAATGACATCATGTTTTACCCTTTGATAACTGTCATCATCAGCTAATGATTTGTAATATTCATATCGAACTGCTCTGCAGAAATTAGTGAAACTTCACAAATCCGTAATTTTCCTAATTTTTATCCGATTTTCATCAAATTTTTGTAAGATTTTACTCTTTCTTATCAGAGTAACATATAAGTGAACTGGAATTCCTCTCCTCTTCCTCCCATACACATTCCCATTTTGATTAAATAGTTATTTTCAATGGTGTCTAAATCTGCATGCTATTATACAGCATCGCTATATAGACTAAGATTTTATTCTTCAGGATAATGGCGTGATACATAAACCATATTATGTATTATCCATTATGAGGACCAGCCAATTCAAAACGTTGAAATCATCGAACTTTGCTGAAAGGAAATGGAAATGAATATATATATATATATATATATATATATATATATATATATATATATATACATATATATATACTATATATATAGACACTGACTGATTGAATTCAAATGCAAGTTTCAGGTTACTTTTAATGGTTTAAACTGATTTAACACATCTCATGCTCAACGTTGGTCATGAAACAAAAGCAAATCATTTTTTAAAAGTTTTCTGTGATCGTTTCCTAAAAACCTCAAACGGCAACATCTGGGCATTGTCTCCTCAAAATGTTTTCAAGAAAAGATTGAAGTATAAAGAGAAGATTGCGTCATTTCAAACAAAGATGTTTTTTATTCTAAAAGCAAACGGAGCTACATAAACAACAGATTTCTGGTGTAGTTTGATGTCACAAGGTGTTTACAGCGATTTTATATATGTCTAAAGATTAAATGGGAGAAAATTTTGACATTAAGAAAGCTACTTGGCACACTATCGAATGCAGCCGATGATGATGACAACAATGTTGTGTACCCCAGAAACATGAAAGAAAATAATCGTCTTATTTGACGAGAATAAACCTTAGACAAAGTGACTCATGATATGGTATAACATGAGTTAGGATTTCATACCAGCAAGAGATAAACCTAGACACAACACACAATTGTTTATTTTAAAACATTCCCAATTCTTTTCTGAAATGGGTTTATCAACATCAGTGGTATCTAGGGTGGTCTTTTTTATTTCATCTATTTTTTTAGTAAGTGCCAGTGCCAATATTTAAGGCGCATATAAAAGCAAGGAACGTGTCTTCTTTTGTTGTTGTTGTTGTTGTTGTTGGAAATCAAGCAATGACAAATATATTGAAGAAGAACCATGAAATAAAAACGTAAAATATTTAGACTCTCTGGGGAAGGCAAAGAGAATGCCATCGCTCTTTGAAAAATCCGGGGACCATTTTTTTTTAAATCTTATCTCATTTTTTTCAACTTGTAATTTTATCTTTTTCTATTTATGGCAATGACCTCTATACCGAAAATAGTGGTATTTTAGACGCAAGAAAACGCCATTTTCACACACAGATTTTCAACAATTCTCCCTACTGTGGGAGGGGGGACACCCCCCTCCCACACCCTCCCCCCCCCCGCTCCTCTCGCATACCGCCCCAACCCCCTCCTTTATAAAAAGCTAGATCCGCCCCTGTGGTGGGTCCCGCCTTTTATTAGCACCACTTTGTTTTGAGGATATCTCAGCGATTTCAACACCTTAAATTCTTAATTCCTCCTAGAATTGTACGATCCTTGCTATTTCATGTAAGAGATTTCTAATCATCTCACAAAAAGTTAAAATCTGAATCCTTATCACAATAAAAACCATAATCATCCCTTAACGTTTGGCTTCTTTACTTGTGATAAATGTGTGGGTTTGATTTCAGAAACCATTTTTTAAAATCAGTTTTTTCTTTTTTTCTTGTGACTTTTTTCCCGGAATCTGGCAATATTGACCGGAATGTCGGCAAGGACAGTCGTCCGACAGTCAGCTGATGCAAGTAATGGTTGTGATACGTAATCCCTTGCTATCCCTTGAGCTTATGTGAAGAGTTCTCTGGCAGGCGCCGCAAATTAGGGGAGGAAGGAAGACGTTGTATCCTTTATAGCAACGAGCAAATTGAGGTTTTCAGTGGTCGAAATTGAGTGAGTGACATGTGTCTTTCTGTCAGAGATAGCATGTAATCAGGTTCACTCACTGATCCCCCCCCCCCCTAAAAAAAAGAAAAAAAAAAGAAAGCCTCTCCCTGGATGCTCTGCGTTGGCTTGTGATTATTGATTCATCAAGCAGCTGCGCGCGACACTCTATCAATTACGCCATCATTCGCCGCAACGACAGACACGAAGACGCGCCGGAACGCGCTGCGGCCACGATTACTCTTCGTTACCTCGAGCGGTGTACACGTCGTATGAGAGAGGATACTAGTATTGATCACAGCCGTAGCTATACGAATACTTGCCACACGCTCAAAGAATGAAGTGTTATTTCGGAAAACATCTCCTTCATGTAATAACAAGTCACTAGAGTAACTCACTCATTTCAAAGTAGGTTAATAAACTGCTATCCGATGAGATCTTCGTTTGCGGGGAAATTATTCAAAAACTTGCAGAACCTCGTTATACAGGAAATTCTAAAGTGCATGTCGTCAGGTAACCTTGAGGAGAGAATAAAGCCCATACATAAGTAAACTGTTTAAAGCACAAATAACTAATATCACTGGAGATATCATTATTCGTTGTCAGAATTGTCTGCGGGTTCGTAGAGAGACAATGGTAAACTCAGGAGGGAAAACTTACTGATTTCCTGTCCTTGTATCTTTTTGTAGGCGATCGTGAACGCTGATTGGCTGCTTAACTTTTCTAGCATTATCCTGCTTTGTGAATCGACCACTTGAGACACATTCGTCTGCTTTCAAGATGAGAGTAAGTTACGGCTGACTGACTATTCCGGTGAATTGTCATAGTAACATTACAAAATCTTTCTTTATTCTATATATTCATTTTTTTTTTTTTGTTAATCCTCGAAAGAGTTTGGTAAAGTTTGGTCTACACCAGGGAGGTGACACCTCCCTGTCTACACGCAATGAATCTCGCCAAGAATTAGGGGGGGGGGAGGGTAGACACACTAATGTTAGTTTGATTGATTTAAGACTTCAGCAGAATGGGATGATGTTTTTAAGAGGAAGAAAGATCTCATTAACATGATAAGCCGATGATGGACTGATTATGTGCCGTGGACAGTCGGTGCGCTGTTATTCCAACTCTCACTCAAAGAAGAAAAATCTCAAACAACAAAACAAAGCAGAAGAAAACAAGAGACAACCCATAAAACTTACAGCTGACTGAGAATGAACAATAATGAATAATAATGAGGCAACTATAAGAAAAAAAAAGGGGGGGACAAAAAGAAAACACCGTTCAACCTGGGAAGAAGCTGTCACCTCCCTGTGTGAATGCACTTCTGTCTGTTCGCACTCTGTGAGGAACATGGGTCTCCGGAATGGGAAATTGGATTGACAAGTCGGAAATAGATTTATCCAGGAACGGAACTATCCGGGTTTCAGCATCGCATACGTTCGTCACGAATAGGGAACGATGGGTCTGTGCGAGTGAAATCATGACACTCACCAACTTAACTTAGCTTAATGCGCTTAACCATCTTGATACAGCGCTTGCATAAATCATCGTACATTGTGGCTACCCCATCAATGTTTTATGGCAAAATGAATCTAATGAACTTGCCAGATAGAGTTTACATGAGAAAGTACAGGCTTTCAAGCGCACGTTTGATTAGGAAGTCTTCATATATTGAAAAGTAAAAGCAGGATATCTAGACCGCACCAGAGAGATGACAGTCCTACTTCTTGCCAATCAATTCTCATCTAAACTGTCACAATGATCTATTATTTGTACCATGGTTCACCTTTTATGCTTCTTTCACGCTGTTTCATCCTCAAATTTCTAGTTTGGTGCCAAAGTCATACGCGTCTCTTTCACCGGTGTATATCACGACACCACCGAATCATATTATACAGCCCACGAGTCATACAGCCCATGAGTCATACAGACACGAGTTATACAACCCACGAGTCATACAGCCCATGAATTCGACACTAAGCAAACAAGGCCCACGAGACCGACACATTAAGCCCCGTGTTGTCACATGATATCGAACTCGTGGGCTGTTTTTACCTTATAGTGTCGAACTCATGGGCGTTATTTGTCTATATAGCATCGAACTCATGTGTTGTATGACTCCTGGATTTTTTTTTTCCAATGTCGAACTCGTGGGCTGTATGACTCGTGGGTGTCGGTCTCGTAGGATGTCCCCCTTTCTCTCCCGCCTCCATGTAAAGGAATATTGGACAACAAGCAATCGTAAACCACGAACTCTGGACAGTGAAATAACAACATGACCTCTGTGGGTCTTTTTTTTTTTTTAAGTCTATTCTCCTGATTTTCAAATTTCTTTGATTTCTTGGCGCGATGGACTTCAAAAGGAAGCGCAGTGCTTGTATGTTTTGTTGAGGCGTGAGAATAATTCCATTTTCCACTCGATGTCGATGTAGGACGGAATATCACAGAACTTCTTGAATCTCGCTGGGTCTAATATTTCCAGAAATATCAGGGTGGCGATTGATGTGCTCAACAATAGCCACCTACTGTCAACACAAAATGCCTGGGCAAAGCTACCCGCCTATCTAGATATCCTCGCTTGGGGACCACCGTGTTGAAAAGCTCAGTCAAAATAAATCGCCATCTTTACTACGAGAAACTACGCATGCCATAATAATAAGTGCAAGGGTATTCTTAAACCAGTGCTACTCGTGTGTTCGATCGATCTTGGCATTCTCAAAAGTAAAACGGCCCTCCAATTTCACGTTGGCGTTAAATAATCAAGCAAACAGAGTGGTCGAAGTTGCATCAATATTGCTTTTCTCAATTTTTTTTTTATATTTGTCTTTTTTTTGGGGTAAAATAACATAAAACAAAGTCTATATCATATATGATGGTATCATAGCCACTTTACAGTTAAACATTTCTCTGCATGGGTTTCATTATCTTTTGACCCCGGAGATAGGCGAGCCTTGTACTGTACCTCCTCGGTCTGAACATGAGGCCCCACGATTTGACAAAGGATGACCTCAATGTCTCCACTTCCTCTAACCTTGAGACGGAGCACCTGACAGTCTGCGTTCAAATATTTGCGAGAAGCGCCTGATCTCCACTGCGATGACGTCACTAGTCACGTGGTAAAAGCAGTTACACTTGTCCTTGATTCCTTCGCACATCCAATTAGACTCTCTGGTTGTAATGTTCCAAGCAAACATTTTTACCATGGGGATTTCCCGAGGACGGAAATGGTTGTTCAACAGGCCGTCGACATCTTGACTAGTCACGTGACGCGTGCCTGTGCCATTCTCTGTGATATTCCATCTCTCCCCTCTATCTCTCTATCTTTCTCTCTCTATCTATAAGAATAAATTTCTCTCTCCTTCTCTGTCTCTTTCCCTCCATCTCTCCCCCTCTGTCTCTTTATCTCTCTTTTTCTTTGCTCCTTTCTTTTTCTCACGTCTGCGTTCCTTGATCATTATTTCAGGGCAATAATCCTCCCTTGCGGTCAAGGTGTAATGCATTGCTGGATTACGTGGTGACCCAACAAAGGAAATCCGAGGCACTTCGATGTGTTGTGCTCGCGACGGTCCGGCTTGACTTTGACCTCTATAGCTGGATTATGATCCGACGTAGGATGCAGAATGTGAGCTGGCAATGTAGGCCTCAGTTCCTTAAAGACAGCACCAACATTTAATTGCAAACATGAGCTAGATGACAGTTTGGTATCAAAGTTTCAAGCTCATCTCAGTGATTATAGAAAGTTTCTACTCGTAATCATAACATTAATAGCACCCTCGCAAACAGGGAAGTTATTACACTGCAAAAAGTGCGGTATTAATTGTGAAACACCGAGTTCTAAATTTCTGGTGCTCTTATGTGGTGTTTAATTAACACAAACAATATTTTCAGATTGGTAATTAGTTAATGTTCTTCTTGTTGATTTTGAACTTCAACAAGACGATCAAGTACTTTCCGATAAAGTACTTCATTTTTGGAAAAAAAAAAGAAAAAGCTGTGAACATTTTTATTTACGCTTCAGTAACACCACTTGGTGTGGTCTCCTATTGAAACTGGACGGGTATTATACCATTGACATTAACACCAGCAATATCAAATCAACACCATGCGGTGTCATTGCTCAATTAACACCAGCGCAGTATCAAAAATATCACAAGCTACAGATCAAATTAACACTACGAAGTGCCAGGTGAATACTTTTCAACAGCATCTCAACATACTTTCTACACCTGTCCGTATGGTCTTCTATTGACACTTGATCGGTGTTAGATTTAACACCCGTGGTGTTAAATTTGACACCGATGTTTTTGCAATGTGAGTGATGAGAACAGCTAACGGGGGAGACTGCACTCCGAACGTTCAGTCCATGTTGCCAATGATGTATTTGGGAGATGATTGTGATCATCTGAAGGTGACTAACACATGTAGAAGTAATCGAGAGTGACAGAATGATAGGAAACGGAAGGACCATCAATAAACATGTTCTTTTACTTCTTTTTCTCTCAGATGTGACGCATGCCATTTCTATGCAAAATATCATCAATAGACAAGTTTTGGGAAGATTTTCTTAAATGAGAGCTGATGTGTTTCCGTTCCAGTCATGGTCACATTCTCTTTAGCATTCCACGTCGTAGCACGTGGAGTCGGACAGACTAGACTGCTTTTAATGTACGTGCTTTGTGTTTCAGAGACTGCAGATGCATGGGGGACACTCCGTCATAGTCATGGCCATAGTCATGTTTTTTTCTTCTTTACAACGGAGAAGAAACCGCAACTGAGTGTGATCCTCTGTGGGTGTGCGTGTGTGTTTGTATGTCTGTATGTGTATGTTTGTGTATGTCTGTGTGTCATCAATCACAGAGACAGAATGAGGTATATTATGTTCTCTCTGCCGTGCGCGGTTGTTTGTGACAAGACATAGTGACAAGTTTATTTTCTTTAAGTTTTCAAAGATGACGCACATTGGCGATGGACATCAATGTTGCTTGTTGGTGGTCTGGAAGAGGAGAATAGAATGATAACAACGGGGTCAGTTGCAAACTGAAACGAAGGTGGCGATGGTGGTTACAGCGGTCAGCCTGAAGAATGTGCTAGTTCTCGTTTCTGAGAAAAAGTCTGGACATTAACCAGAACGTCTTGTGTTCAGAAGCTGACCACATCATTAACTCTCTCAGAACCGGTAAATACAATGACATTGGCGTTATGTATACGGCATATAAAGTAAAAGGCATTAACAATAGTCCAACAGCGCTAGCCGTTTTGTCCGTGTTCAGGATCCCTGAACCCTTTCAGGACCGCCAAATCCAATTGACTCTGCATTGTAAATAACATGGACACTCATGTATTTCTGTTTATGTTCACTGTTTCCTCGCAGGGTTTCTTTTTGTTTCTTTTTCTCTTTACTTTGAAAAAGAATAGCTACGGTAAGAAGAGTAAAAGTAAAACTGTCGCAGTAGAAATCGCCTTTTCCAAGTCATTTTTTTTTTAAAGCTGGTATGACCTCAAGTCCATTTTACTTGTATTAGGCCGATACATCCTTGGTGAACAAATCCCGAAGATGATGACGATAATGATGATCCACAGCATTTGTGTAGCACCATATGAATTGTAGAAACATTCAAAGGCGCCCTCCTCAAAGAGAGCTAGCAATTGAATGCCTGATGAAATATGTGAGTCTTGAGTGAGGCTTGAAGTGATCCAGTTTGTCAATTTCAAGGAGAAAAGATGGGAGAGAGTTCCACAGGCCAGGAGCAATAGAAGAAAATGCCCGGTCTCCATATCCCTTGAGATGTGTAGTGGGTATCTGGAGAGTAAGGCCAGATGAACGACGGCCAGGGCGAGGCTGACGCCGCTCGATTAGGGAAGACAGGTATAATAGGGCCATACCACGAATGGCCTTGAAAGTGAGCAGTAGAATCTTGAAATAAACTCTGTTCTTGATTGGAAGTCAATGCAGCTTAGCCAGGACAGTGGTGATGTGATCATACTTCCTCAGCCCAGACAAGTTTGATAGGTCTATAATACTCAAATCAATCCCTGTGCAGGTTAAAGGACAATTTCACCGTCATAAACTTAAGGATTGAGAGAATGCAGCAATATTAGTAGAACACATCAGTG
This sequence comes from Diadema setosum, assembly GCF_964275005.1. Lineage (NCBI taxonomy): Eukaryota > Metazoa > Echinodermata > Echinoidea > Diadematoida > Diadematidae > Diadema > Diadema setosum. The sequence continues at coordinate 23,521,744 of NC_092693.1, forward strand.
AAAGTTTGAGGAAAATTGGACAATCGATGCAAAAGTTATGATTTTTTAAAACTCTTGTGTTGGAACCGCTGGATGAGGAGACTACTAAGGCTCGTGATGTCATATGAGTACAACAGTATAAAGAAAATGTAAAGAAAATTCAACATATTTTCACTTTTTTCGCATAATAAAAGAGCACTTGACTTGCCTCTTTCTAAAGGCAATGGGAATGATATTACCCATAACATATGTCAGTAACGAGTCAAGGGAATGTGTACTTTTTCCAAAAGATGAAATTTGTGAAATTCTCTTTATATTTTCCTTATATTGTTGTACGCATGTGACATCATACACTGCAGTAGTCTTCTCATCCAGCGGTGACTGCACAAAAACTTCGTAACTTTCAAAACTTTTGAACGGATTGTCCGATTTCCTCAAAATCTCACTGATGTGTTCTACTAATATTGCTGCATTCACTCAACCCACATGTCTATGAAGGTGAACTTGTCCTTTAAACGCATGTGATGTTTATTGTTGTAAACGTTGAATCGCTATCATATCGTTTTATCGTTTTAGAGATCTGGGTAAAGTTGAAGTGGAAATAGCAAGAACTGACGTGAGTAACACCACCACCCCTAAATCCCCTACAAAAAAAAAGAGCATATAATTTATGCAAGGAGGTCCGAAAGAGTCAGTAAATTTTCCCCTTGATGAGTATGTATTATGCTGTCACACCCCATCCCGACCCCAAACGCATCAGATTCTATGAATTCGCGTTCATGCTTAGATAGAAGGGACAATCGTGTACAATCCTGTATGTGGACACTTTCCACACCCGAACATATTTCATATACGGTGTGATAGTATATGCCTTGTATTGTGCAAGCAGTTTATTTTGTCTGGTGGAGGGCAGCATCTTATTTTCATCCAGGTTAACACGTGTGGAAGTTGAGTCCCATGACTGCCGAGATAACTATTATGTTGTCACCCGAGGCTGAAAAAGCCGCCACATATTTGAGAACATAGATCAAGTTGCACCCCATGATTGAAAACATACAAAGCTATAGTGTACATATCCCAATCACTTACATCGAGCCTCAATTCGTCAACTGAACTCAGCGAGAGAATACGAATGCCATGTAATATAACATTGTCACCTCTTGGGCTGTTAAACAAGTCTGCCACTCAAAAATTTCACTTGTGTCTGAGAAGGATAAATAAAATAAAGCGGGGTATACTAACAACATGATATCATTCAAAAGACCCACATAAACACGATAAGGAGCTGCACAACAATTGCTTGTCGTGTTCTCTGCCAAATATTTCACAATAAAGAGAGAGAAAGAGGAAAAGATGAGCAGAGACAAGACAGCGACAGAGAAAATCAATGGGTTCATCGCTCTTATCAATTGGAATAGGTTGTCTATGATCAAACCATGAGGCGCATTACATTTACAACCATGCCCGTGCATGTATGGGTGAACATTGATCATGTCAACCACAGCAAACTGTGCAATGTACTTACTAAATGAAGTATTCGAGGTTATAGCGTGTTGCTAATTGCCTCAGCGCAAATTACAGACCGTTTACGATGAGCCCCACTACCATTTTTTTTTTGCTTTAAAGTGTTATCAAGGCTATTCTTTTTATTTGCGTTAATTTGTATGAAACCCATAAATCCTGTCGACAGTTTTTAGGCAATCGATCTTTTTTTTTTTCTGTTCAAGAACCAGGTAGCCTGATAGCATTAATGCTGACGACGCATTGTGGAAACTCTGCAGAGTAGGCCCTATATCTAAAAAAAAATATACAAGAAATCATATTTTTACACGTTTTTAGAATGATTACAGTAATAGAGAGAAAGATCTAAGTTCAACAAGTTCTAAGTTTAAACAAGTTCTAAGTTTAAACACAAGTTCTAAGTTTAAACATATTCACATTTAAACTGAAGAAGTTGTTCATATATTCTTATATAGTTGAATGAGTTATATTTTAATTAGCCTTAATTTTGAGCTCTCTTTTATATTCGTTATACTCATTCTTTCCTTTTATCTATTCCTTTCCTACATTATGTACATATACCTCGGTGATCCACCGCATCATGTGCCTCGCGTGTGCTGGTATAGACCTTTCATCTCTTCTCCTTTCTCGCCTTTCCCTGTCCTCTTGTCTCTTTCTGTTTCTTCGTTCAAAATAATTTCCTCTTTTCCTCTTTTCCTTTACTGTGTTTTGTTTTTCTCTCTCTATCTTTCTCTTTACAAGAGAGGTTGCTTGTGTTTGTTTGTCCGTCTGTTTGTTTGTTTATATGTATAGGTCTGTATGTGTTGTACACCTTTTATATTATGTCTAGCTAATTGCTTTTTGATGTTATTTAGTCTTTTTGTCCACGAGGAGACTGCAAAATACAAGCTTAGCTTTTTAGCATGTCTCCTCCATTTCCTGCAACTTTAGTTTCAATTCAATTTTCATTGTTTACTTTGCTTTTGTGATGCGTAGTATTGTCAACTTCACGTGTTTTTCTTTGTTCCTACATTGCATTGATGTTGTGTTATTTTGTGCATGAAAATGTTGTTGGAAATGAAATAAATGAAATGAAATGAATGAAATGAAAGAAAATGGGGGGGGGGGGGGGAAGCGTCACAGCATCCTGTTCAGTATCCATTCTATGTAGCAGAAAGAAATCAACTTATGAAAATTGAAGCTATTATGGCTTTGGTGCTGTTTAGAGTGACCTTTTGGGGTAACTAAAAACAAAATGGTTTGAGAAGACTTTCATGTTATTATATGTGACGTACACCAAAGGAGGTTATCTTATGCAAATTGAGCATACTAATGAGGTATCTCTCAATCTGTCTTGATGATTATTCAAATTACAATGGAGCCTCAGGCTTCTACGGGTAAGGAGGGTTTCTAACACGAAGAAAATCTATCCGGTTTTTAGTGACAAGAGAGGGGTGGCGGAACTTTTCCGTTTTCCATCCCCCGAAGAAAAAAAAAATGTGAGAGCTACAAAGAAGTACAAAAGTGTAATGGGAAGAGTAATACATGTTGAAATGAAAAGCAGCCTCGTCATGCAGGGGCAGTGCGATGTCTGCTGATATTAGGTTTATTTCATGTTTGAAGCATTCTGAACTTACATGAAGACATAGAATAGAGACAGGAAAACACAGGAGAGAGATACAGAGTTCCTAGATCCACCATCGCTTCTCATAAGGAGGCCTATTCATTCTAAACAAGAGCCATAAGAATGTGGAATCATTCTGCCGGGACCTATAGTAACTACTGTTGACCCAACATCATTCCGAGGAGCTGCGCTACCCAACCTCAGAACAAGGCAGCCTCCTGTTAGATCCGCCATGATGTAGTAGAATCCATGCTGTTTTTACTTGCACGAGAGCATACTTACCCAAATTTTATTTTATGATATTGTGAAACTGATGTATATACACCAAATGGCACCTCTTATGGCTCACCATGGAGCTATATGCTCCATGGGCACACAATCTAAGTTCATCATCCCAGCATGGCTTCGCATGTAAGTTGCATCAAAGGATTATTGCATCAGGTATCATAAGATAAAAAGAGGGGGAAGAGGGGAGATCGAGGGTGAGCTGAGAGTGAAACGGTTTCCTCACATCATCTATCTTTCATCAATCCTCAATAGAAAATGATAGAGGGAAGATGGGATATGAAGGACAATACGACAGGACCAGAGTTCGATTCCCGCCCAGTGCTTACGTCCTTGGACAAGATGTTTTTTACCCACCATGTCCCTCTCGATCGACCCAGGTGTATAAATGGGTACCTGGTAACGCTATAGGGTAATAATAATAACAGGGTCCTCTGGTAGAGCAGTGGCAACACCGAAGAGGCTACCCTGGGTAAATAAGACCTTATTATTAAGAGACGTTCTTCTCACCTGGAGGACATCGAGTCGCCGTGGAGGAGGGTCGTCTCGTCTTCGTCGGCGGTGGTCACATCTCCTTCTAGGATCGTCTGCGACTCCGCCAGGACCCCGGCGATCACCGCGGCCAAGATCGCCCACTGGCAGACGGAGGATGGCCGGACTACCCTCAGCAAGCTCATGTCAAAGCAGACGAAAATAACCTCCGTGTAGATACAGACCTTCTGCGGTATTCCTAAGAGAATTTAAAAATCCAGTGGAAGATTCTTATTGATACAAATATGTCAGTAAACGTATATACGACAGCATGCAGAGAAATCTCCATGCATGAAGAGCGCATGTGTAATACCGTCAACAGGATTGCTGTTCCCAACTCACTGTTTCACAAAATATAAATCTGGTATATAATCGCAAAAGCCACATTTTCCACAATTTTTCTCTGCTTGGAGCTCGATTATGATTACCATTAGTGCAGGCAGGATACACTGACGTGTTCTTTATTTCTTTGTTACTCTCTTGTTCCGGCTTCCTGAGGCTGACTTATCCAATTTGAGATGATGGCATCGTTTTAATGAGATTTTGATTACCTGAGACTTGATGCTCAATATTGCTCCAATTTTTTTCATCGTTCATCACGCAAAGCCCGCTAGCAACCGCCACAGCGCTGCGGAGGAAATGACAACGGTGAAGGGCAAGCCCGTAGAAGGAGGGGGACTGCTTACCACAATATTGATGGAATCCTGCACTGCAGCGGTTATTGGCAACATCAGGTTGTCGCGAAACATTTACAACATGCGGCTGTGACGAACACGCGCAGTGACAATACTCATCAATTCTGCCCCCCCCCCCTTCTTCTGCATGCCATTACGCCTTTCCCGTAGGTCTCAGGGAAAGCGGATGACATACAACGGTAAAGCATGGAGCTATGTGTAAAGCCATAATATGTGATTGAATTGCTGTCATTTCGAGTTTCCAAACAATAGATGGAGAAGGAGAGCTTCATTTTCAATTTTACAATCACATTAACCGCAACATCACGTGCCACGTGAGTAGGCAAGGATGGGATGTAAAAATAGTGCACGTTCAGACGAAGCAATTACGACAAAACCAATTCTATTAATGAGTTTCTTCTCTTTGTGTGTGTGTGTGTGTGTGTGTAAAATGCGAAATAATCTCGCCCTTGACTGCCATAGTAACGGGCTATTGTCACTGAGCACACTAGGGATTTACACAACTCAGCTCCGGTCTTGTTGGGTTGTGCGCATAATGATCTGCATGCATTTTTATAATACGCCTGGACGACATACCTAGGTGATAATACACTGATTGATATCACAGGTGGTCCGATATCCTTTCAGACAGGGCACGCCAAAGCCGTTTTTTTTTTTTTGGACACTTCCCTTTACCTAGGCCAGCACTTAATCATGTGCCCCATGTCTATCCCTAAAGTCTCTCAATTATCATATTACTACAGTGCACTCCCATTATAACGAAGTCCTCAGAACCGTCGATTTTCTCTTGTTATATGTCGAAATTTCGTTACGGCCGAACAATTAAATTTAAAGACTTATACAGATTGTAATTTGGGGACCTAAATTTTTATTTTGTTGTAACAAGAATTTCGTTATAACTGTGTTTTTTGTTATAACCGGAGTAAACAGTATATACCCTCCACCATGGTAATGTTTTTGGCGCGTATTTTTGATAAATGAATGTAATCATCATTTTCGCAGCATACCGTTCTCGAGTTCTGACCATAGAGCATCAACTAAAAGACAAGTTGCTAAATAGACTCAACACGGCTTTAGTATCATTGCTTTGGATACCAACCCCTTGTGCAGACATGTGATGCAATGATGACGTCATCACCTAATCACTTACGTGCGATTCTGACAGATATCCCTGATTGGCGACAGCAGGTGACAAATTCCACTACTTTCTTATTTTCTGTCCGACTTTTGTCGAAGCTTGTCACCGCCGAAGCTCATAAAACGTTACTCCTTCTACTGATAAGGTCATGCACCTTGATGGAATGTCCCGTAAATGATAAAAAGTAGGCACATGAATCTGAAAGTATGAGTGAAAAAAAAAAATCACACATTGACTGCCGCAGAACAAAAAGGACCTTGACCCCCACTTTGTCCACAAAAGCTAGAGTATTAGCGCATAATATTATCATACATGCAAGCTATTTGGCCAACACAGAAGTATGAATAGTATCTCTTGCCATTAAAAACCTCAAATGTAATGAATTCTTTCGTAAAAGTAAGCATACTGTTACGGAGGAAACAAAAGAATCCCATAAACATGAGATACTGTATTTTACTCGTCTTCTTTGTCCATACCAGGCATCTTCATAATACAACATACAATTTGTGCCATAGAGAAAATGAGTACACCGAAATTTTGTGATAACGTGACACCCAGATTAATTTGAGTACTTACAGAAATACAACAGGATCAATGAATTCAATCCAGTACACGAAATAATTTCTGTAGTCCAATATCCTTCTCCTTGCATATTATACAAACTGGTATAGTTAGGCCTACTCTCTATTCCTGTCCTATATACTACATGTCCAGACATCAGACTCTCCGGTCGTTCTGTTTCTGTATGACATGACTGTTACTGCTTTCTTGTACGAACACTGTATTGATTCATGATCATGATTTTGACGGCTCAATAGAACAACCCAACTGCCTCGTCGTGTTTTATTGCGATACGAGACAGATTTGGACAAAGGTCTGTTGTTTTGTTTGTGTTATTATCTTCTTTTTATGTCTGTATATCTTGTCCTAGTTGGGATACGCTCTTCCATTTCTGGGCGTTGTGGTTCTGACACCTTTATAGTCTGTGTCCCTTTCTCAACTTCGACATACAGTCAAACCTGTTTATAGCGGCCACCCAAGGGAGACGAAAAGGGTGGCTGTTTTAGACAGGTGGCCGCTATAGACCCGGGATCTTTAAGATGACTTTTTCTCTCATAGGGAATTTTCATTATTGGTCTCATACGGCAGGTGGTCGCTAAGGCAGGTTTAACTGTATTTCCTCTTTGCTAATAGTCTATTGTTGTATTTAAACAAATCAGTGGTTAGACGTAGCTACATGAAGACCCGGGAACTTTTTACAGAGACATTTAGCATGGAGCTCTCCATGCATTTAGTTTATACTGTTGATGGTCATGTGTCTCTTGTAAGCTTCTGTTTACACAATTCAACACGTGAATGTCAGTCCAAGACCCCCATCCGGCTTTCAGTCATCTGGTTCTGTCACGGCATAGTCAAACAACACAAGCAAATGTCATGACGTTTGTGGGGGTGGAGGGGGTGGGGAAGATAACACAAACATACATACACACAATTTCGCACATACAAGGAAAGAAAACTAACATAACGATTCATATATTGACTAATGAGACTAAGAATCAAACAGCTATACTCTTGAACCGCGAGATAAAAGACGAAGGCAGTGGCTGTAACGGGGGAGGGAGATGGCGTGACGCAGCAACAAGGTTCGTAAAGACATTTTGATTTGGTAATCCATCACCAAACCTCATCGGTCCCAGTTGTCAAATGCCTTGTCTGACCTCCTCCTTCTTCTCTGCGCGCAACCAGTTGTTGCAGCCAACTACATGTATCTGCCAACTCGGCGGCAAAAGCGCTCAGATAGAACTGCAAGCAGAGTTTTGAGAGTTATGGATCTGGGCTGATGGTGGGTGGGACACACCTTTATGATCTGTACTTGAGATGGAGGTCGGTCGAATTCATGGCGAAGATATGGCATTATATTCACTTTTATGTGGGAAGTACTTTGTAAATGATATCTTGTCAAGAAAATCCTATAGCTGAATGGAATATTACTTCTTCTTTTCTTTTTTTTTAACAAATAGAATTCCATAGTCACAGTGGAGAAAGTGGATATGCCATATCTCAACATCGCAATACGGAAAGATAGCCCCTTTGGATCAAAATGTCACCAATTTCTTGATTGGAATTCCATTGGATGTTCATATTGCGTCGAATGAATGTTCCTGTTATATCATCCCGCCCTCCCCTCCCAGTCATCATTAAATACTTTGATTTATAACAAAGTTTTAACGACACTCACGATATCCAGAATCAAGAAGAAAAAAATGCTATGGACCTGCAAATATGCATTCATTCATCTCCATACAGAATATTCGATGCAACCTAAGGGTAAGAATCAAGAAGAACTAGAAATGTCGCTATGACGACTGGTATGCCTCCGCCATAATGCATGATTCTCCTAATAGTTCTAGATAGTACATGTGGACAATGTGTGATTACATTTTCACAGTATTGGCAAAATATCAAAATGACAAGTTTGTCACAAATGTGTTGAATGTTCACCTTCCTTGACCTAGGTTTAATTGGATGAATAGGAGAGCATGTATTTGGGGATTTAAGGACTTTAACTTGACTTTGACCCATTCATACGTTTATGCATTGAGTAATTTTCAAGGTATGGATAAAAAGTGCAATTTCTGTATTGAATAGTAAATTGTTACCATTTTCATCTGGCCCGTGACCCTAAAATTCATAAGATAATCACTGTCAGGCAGAACATGCATAAATATGTAGTAAGTTTCAAGATAACTTGAGCCACCTCCGGTTAGTTCAGCACTTTCACTTGATCTTTGACCTTTTGACCTTCGAGGCAAAAAAAAAAAAAGAAAAGAAAAAAAAAACTTTCCAGAGAATCTCTATTAGGTTATACATGCATACAGCAAGTGTAAAAAAAATAATCGTGCTGGCATTGCATGAACATGAGGGAAATACTAGTAAAATTTTGAAGTGTTGCCCTTGACCTTTGACCCCTGACCTTTGACCCCATGAACCCTAAATTGTCTAGATAATCACTGCCAGTCAGTACATGTATGTATACTATGTTCCATGAAGATACCTTGAACAATTTCCAAGGTACGGAGAAAAAAGTGAAGTTTTAATATTTTCACTTGACCTTTGACTTTTGACCTTTGACCTCATGACCCCAAACTTTCACCAGAGAATCTTAATTAGGTAATACATAGGTTTCAAGTAAATATCTTCAGGCATTGCATAGATATGGTGGAAATAGTGAAATTTTATATATTTGACCTTGACCTTTGACCTTGAGCATGTGCACCCAAAAGTTGATAGGCACAACTTCACCCCCTAATGCACATACATGCCAAGTTTCATTAGGATACCTCAAAAGCTTTTTTAGTTACGCTGTCCACAAAATTCATTAGGACGGACGGAAGGACGGACGGACGGAAGGAAGGACGGACGGACAACCCGAAAACATAATGCCTCCGGCACCACTTCGTGGCGGAGGCATAAAAATACAGAAAGAGAAGGCGTGAGGGACAAAGAAAGAGATAAAAAAATTGTACTCTTGGGCATAAACATGCAAAACAGGTAGTGAGTCGAGTAACAAAACAAAACGCAATGCACACGAAAAAAAAAAAAGTGAGGGTTTTCCGTGTTTGAACCTGGTCTATACCTGGGTAAAAGCCGCTTGTTCTTTGATTTGTTTTTTTCACCCTCGTCTACCACTGCTCTATTCCACCCGTACCTCTCGGCATAAAATACCCCAAGCCAGACCTAGCCTCTCCATTCTTTCTTTAATTGGCTTCCGTCCTGACTATTTGCACGCGTTATTATGACAAGTATTTAAACACGCTATGCAAAGAAACGAGATACTCCAAACGGCGAAGCCGGGTTCTTGTCCTAAAACCGATAACTTAAATCTTGTGTTGAGAACTGATTTAGGCAATTCCACTTGGCACAGGCAGTGTGTCAAGTGCTAGCTTTTGCGGGGGTTTTCTCTTTTCTTTATCATTTCCACCTTTTTGAATTTTCTCGAGTATGTTTTTAAACCTTACACATTGCTGGAATTCTCCTGCACAATGCCCTTGCAGTGATTGATGTTTCACGAACGTGCTCAAAAAAAATCATGTTGCCTTTGTTATTTCCGAAATCAACGTCTTTGACATACCGAAGCAAGAAAGCTATAAAAACACCTATCACCCTATATGATTGTATAAAATCGCTGAAACAGTTCTCGTCAAAAACAGAATTAAAGAAAAGAAAACACATTAACTGCGAAGATTAGTTAAAAGCGTGCACAGGGCCTTGGATGTTTCTTTTATTAATTAGTGATGTCTACATGACTGGAGAATGATAATTTCATATAATTATGAAATGCTGAACACTTTTTGGTTTCGTCTAGGGCGCGATGAAATCATTCGTCGTGGCTACTTCGCAAAACTATGAGCGAAGTCTCTGCGAATATTGCATCAATAATGAAATGGGCAAGAATTTTAACTTACCTTCGTAACTCAACTTCGTGAGAAGGAAGAAGACAGCGTGAAGAGAGGTCTTCCCGCCCGTCTACAAGCGAGAGAGGCAGACGTTTAGAGAATTTCGAATCTTACTCAAGGCGCAGTATTTCACACTCCACGGCGCCAAATTGCACTTGTCAAGAATGGCGACCAGCACAGTTTCATATAATGATTGAGTCTGCTCAAATCCGTTCCCAAGAATTCGCTGCAAAGACAGAGTTAAAGGGAGAAAGAGAGGTATAGATAAAGAAGAGAGGGGAAGAGGGAGAGAGAGAGGGAGAGAGAGAGAAAGAAAGATAAAAAGAAGCTATTGTCTGCTCTTCTTGAAAGCTTGAAAATGAGGTCTCGGTTTCTAGGTCCCGCTTTGATGTCAGTGACTTCAAGACTTTCACAGGGCCAACCAGCTCCACTCCTGCTCTACATCACGCGAAGCTGCTGAACCCTCCTCAATACATTTCTACGTCTTCGGTTGAATCCTTACGACATTCAAGGCGATTGTCTCCTATTTTTTTTTTCCTTCATCGGCAGATGTATAAGCAACGATTTGTCGTCCTTCCCGGTACTCTCTCGGTGTTGGTGTGCTCTGGAAGTGAATTAATAGCATCGTAGGGCTCTGTCAAACACATTCGGGACGCTGCCGACAAGTATACACGTGACTTCGCACCGCGCACTACATCGCATCCCGGCGTGCTTTTTTTTACACATTGCATGTGACGGACTGCTCGATCCCACTCGCGTGATAAACAACTGACGATGGGCCAAGGGGGTGTCGTGCGGTCAACATCTGCCCGAGTGTATGAAAAGACGTCTACAGGACAGACAGAAATTGGCCTAAACTATAGGGGGGTTTTCCAGAGCGTGACAGCAAGCGATGGTGACGTCTCATACATCCCTCTTCCCACTTTCGTCTGTCTGTGATTGATCGAGCTCTAAACGGGCTAAAATTTACAAGAAATGAAGCCATTTTTTTTTTACATGGCGTTCCAGCTCAATCAGCACCCACCCAGAGAAGGCTGGGTGTGAGACTGTTTGAGGCGGTCGCCAAGTTGAGTTTTTCCAGGACCATCCTCATAGTCATAGATCGATCTGCTGTACTGAAATAAAGGTGTTGTGTTAACCCACGGCTCCACACTAACTTTTTGTTTGTTTGTTTGTTTGGTGGCCCATTCGAGCCACTAAAACCTTTACATCTGAAAATTTTGTGCCCCTCCCCCCCAAGAAGATATGTAGTGTCCAGAAATAAAAGCAAAATCATTTGTTTGTCTGTTTCAGGGTTAACTTATACTTACGGTTTGTGGAACAAAACTCATGACTGAGGTTGCCGTGTTGGTAGTAAATAAACACTATCGACTTAAGTAGCTTATCATCGAAACATTTTTTTTTTTTTCATTTGAAATTTATACTCGGGTTGTATTCTTCATTGCTTTGAACATGATTATACTGTACATGATCATAATTATATATACAGTGTACTTCAGTTGATTTATAGGTGCCTGTTCACAAGTTGGTCATTTCAAGCACGATAAACATGAAGAAGCAGAATATAAAGAGAGCTGATTTTGGTAATAACAATTTTGGCACACCATGTAAATGCAGATTTTAAAACTGGATTTCACCAGTAGGCCCTATTCAGGATACGAAATTCGCAACAAGGCGCAAACTTACACTTGACTTTTGACATAGCACTGTAAATTTTAAAATACGCCAACCGGTAACATTCAGATTATTGATTTCAGTTGTTTGAAGTTATATTGCGTTACAAATAGAAGTTAAAAGCTCAATTCTCATCTCCACCAATACTGTACATCCCTTTAAAGGAAATCTAAACGATCCAGTGCCTTATATATTAACGCGGAGGAAATTAAGAGTGCTGAAAGCTCGTGCTGTGATACCAGTAATCTATAATTGAACAAATTGTCAGATTCATGGACGGCAATTTTATATTCTTGATATCAAACCGGCACAGCAATCGTCAAAAATTGATCGCAAGCAATTCAATCTATAGCAGCGGCACCGAAGGGGAAAAGACCAACTATGAGAAAAATGAAATATCATCTCTCAATTGTTCACGTTATAACCATAGTGTCACAATACATAAGTAGAAAAAACGGTGATTTCATTTTATCAAAGGATATCATACGCACGTTCTAGCTTATTCTCTTTATTCCACAAAATGAAATTTAAGTAATCACTATCATAATAACACAATTTATTGCCTTTTTAGGAGACAAAGGCAATGCAATCGCAGATAGGTGATTGCTTGGCTCTCACATCGAAAAATAAATAGCACGAAATGGGCGTGCATATTTCTTTTTTTTTTTTCTATGTACAATGTGTGGTGAGCACTCGCTACCTGAGAAACACGGGACATCGAAATGTTAAATGTCGAAAATAAAAACGCAGATATGTTTGTGTTAGTGCTTTACTTATTATTATCAATTTGGTTATTATCTGACCTTTTATACATGTACAAAGCTCCCTGGTGTAAATTATTTCGATTTTTTTTTTATTGAATCTGATTGACAAATTGTCCTACATTGTAAATAACCATCGAATTGATCAGTGTCTTAGTAAAATTGTAGCAGCCATGTGTGATTTAAATAAATAAATGAATATATATATACATATATATATATATATATATATACATATATCAATTATGTGTGTGTGTGGGTATATATATATATTATATATATATATATATATATATATATATATATATATATATATATACATACATAATCAAATGTGATGTGCTTACATATTCGGACATGATTTGAACCTACGATCTCCTCTCAAGAATTATATTATTTTGTATGCTTTAAGGATTTAGAACCAGCACCGGCTGTCAGCGGAAGCTTGGTGGTCAAGTGGTATGACGCCTGTACGGTGATCAGGAGGTCGTAGGTTCGAATTCTGCCCGAGTATATGTATGCCCATGATTTTTTTTATCATGGCTACTGTGCTAAAACACTGATTACTTCGTTGCTTATTTACGTCGATGATGAAGGGAAATTGCCAGTCAGTTGCAAATCCCTGCATGGTCTTGCCGATAAATGAAGACAAAATGTACGACCAGCTGACCACTTATTCGCTTCTTAGCCGGCGACTCGACCATTCTGTTGTGACGTCATCTCCCTACTGGTCGATGGCAAGGCCAAGACGACATGGTCACTTCGGACTCGTGTTAGCTCTTCCGCCCCAGAGTCAACACCCTCTGACAGAGGTAACAACAAACAGAGACGAAAGGCAATCACAGACAAAAGATGTAATTGTGTGGCGAAGATAAACCAACAACATGGGAGCGACCCCTGCAAACACGACATCGGCAGAATATGTATAATGCAATGGGGTTATGTTTTCTTTCATGGTTTAAAATGATCTACTTTCGCTGTAATGTGAAAGCGTGGTGCCTTATGTAATGGTTACAACAGATCTGATTAGGGCCGTTAGCAGAGTCATTTTATGTATTAAGTATAACAAATAAGGGAATCAATTACGGTATATACAATGCATTGTTACTGCTCCTTTAAGGGAACCCAAACCCAAAGAGCAATGTGGAGTGAGTGAAAGCAGCAACATTAATAGAACACATCAGTGAAAGGTTGAGGAAATCGGACAATCGATGCAAAAGTTATGAATTTTTAAAGTTTTGGTGTTGGAACCGCGGGATGAGGAGACTACTAGAGGTTATGACGTATATGTGTGGACAACATATAAAGAAAATTCCACAAAAATTCACTTTCCTACCACAATGAAAGAGCACTTGACTAACCGCTTTCAGAAAGCAGGGGAGTAATTGCTACCCTTAACATTATGTCAATCAAGTTGATGGAGTGTGCAATTTTCATGAAAAATGATTTTTTGTGTGTGTGGAATTCGATCCCTTTATAAATTTCTTAGTCTCCTAATCCAGCGTTTCCAACATCAAAACTTTAAAAAATCATAACTTTTGCATCGATTGTCCGATTTTCCTAAAAGTTTCACTGATATTGAAATATCGTATCGAAAGGCTGCTCTACGACGAAAAACAAAAACAAAAAAGTCCGCACGTGCATCGTGTATCAGAGTAGGCCCAATTACGGTCAGATTAAAATAAAGTGGTTAAATACAGTGCACTCCCTCTGTAACAAACATACATGGTTATTACGAAATTCTGGTTACAACGAAGTTAAAATTCAGATCACCCAATCATCCGTTATTATTGTTGTCATTATTCTTTATTGTTCGATTATCACGAAATAAATTACAGGTCCCAAGGACTTCGCATTACGGGAGTTACAGGCAGTGTCTAAAATAACGATCAGCATGCACCCGTATACGCATTTCTGTCAAAGTTGTGACGATTTGAATTTCAATTTCCTTCTTGGGACGTGTTGTGAGGGGCTGTCCTTTATGATATGGGAAATTCAGTATTGGCATACACACAATATGTACTAGTACAGTAATCAACCCGCGGTGCAAATTACGTGGAGATATGTAGCGTATTGAGAGTGTGGTCACAAAAGTCAGTGTTGGCATACACACAATATGCACTAGTACAGTAGTCAACCCGCGGTGCAAATTATGTGGAGATAGCGTATTCACAGTGTGGTCACACTATTATATTTATACATATTATGTGGCTTACTGCTTAATTAACAATAACAGATTAGTGCACAGGGGCTTATTTGAAAATAATGAGGTTTTAGATGAGGAAAAAAAAAAGAAAAACGATTAAACGATTTTTAGAAAAAAAAATAATATCTTATAATCAATTAACACGGGGGAGGGAGGAGCTATGATGACAACACGGTGACGTTGCTTTGGTTTGGTCTTCCAATCCGTTCTTAATACTCGTTTCGCTTCTTTTGCGTTTCATCAGGAAAAAAAGAAAGAAAAAGTAGACATTGTTTCAGCATATGGTTTCAGGTCTTACTTGTACACCCCAGGCGATTCCCGTTACGTGTATATGGGAATCCTCGGGTCCGGCAGTTTTATTTCGTTATATCGAAATTTCGTTATAGCCCGTCACAGCCGAACAATGAGGTATATAAAAAAAATACATAGATGATATTTGGAATTGCTTTGTTTTGTTTTTGTTTTGCTTTTTGTCACACGTGTTTTTCATAGGCTGGGAGACACTAACTTTAAATGAATAAGACAAAACAAAACAAAACAAAATTAAACTCACCAGACAACAGTTCATTATTGAAAGTTTATTCACGTTCAAAGTCGATTTTATACACAATAGTGTCTTACAAAGAACCACACAAGCAACATTCATGGAATGCGGTTTTTTATCATCAGTGATATTTTGTACATAACTGACTTTACAAAATTGACATAAAACAGTTCACACTTTGTACATCTCTAATCAATCGACACAAGAGGCGTTAGTACTGGTATCATTTTATAGTATGCATTATAAAAGCAGTCTCACGACTGTGCTAACTGTACATACGATTACAGGAAACGATAGTCTATAATAATTATACTTAGTATTAAAAAAAAAACAACGCATCATATACAAGGTAGGAAAAAAAGGTCAAAGTGGACATATCAGTCGTTAAATTTCACGACGCAAATCGTGACACATGTGTTCGTACATTTGCAATTATTCACTCAAGGCTGGTAATGTATAAGATGCATCATAAATGTACACGGTATAGGCCTAAGCTCATATAGACAGATACATAATCTGGGCTTCAAGAAAATGACACACATCCTTGTATGTCGGTTGTTATACATATTGTGCAATTACGACATTGCGAAATTCACAAGTTATGTGGGGATTTTTGGCAAGTGTTTGGACAATTATAATGTTCTATTCACTGCAATCTACGAACAAAGCATTCAGCAGAGTATTGATTTCCTTAGCTTCAAGGCAGGAAATTATCAAATGGGATAATTTAACGTACATTGGGAACGTTACTTGACTGGCCACTGAAATAATAGAAGTCGACAATATATTACGACAAAGAAAATCTATAAAATGTACAACAGTATGAGTACGATTAAGACACAATTTTATGAACACATTATACATAGAATTGGCATCAATTTCAATATAATGTACATGACATACAAAAAAAAAGATGTTCCTAGATTTGCATATGCTCATGTATATATACATATATATATATATATATATATATATATATATATATACGTGTATATAGATAAATCTACACAAAGCTGAAACAACGGACATTGAGGAGAATCACACGAAAGCAATGCAGTAACGATATCGTTAATTTTAATGTTTTGAGTGGTTGACTGTTTAGAAACTATACAGGGAAGAAACAAAAATATGATAATTTTGCTTATCTGTCGAGAAAGCCAGCGAAGATTACTTATTCCTCTGCATGACTGTATGGAATCACCATGGAGCTACCAGGAATCTGGTTTCTCAAACAGACAGACACACGGATCCGCTTTTACTGATTTAGTTTTTTCATGATTCTAAACGATGTGATAGCGCGAGCTTAGTTGTTTGTGAATACATGGCTCACACAGGGATAGACAGCAATCCTTAATGTACTGTTTTGCGTTTGTTTCTGTTTCGTTTTTGTTTTTTGTTTTTTACTTTGAGAGATGCCACGCCCACATATATCCACGCTATCTCCAATGTTAGATCGACATCACAGAAGTATCTACAGCCTTACGACTATGATGCACTCATAAACGTCATGATTGAAAGAATGATAAGTAAAATAATTATATGAGATTAAAAATAATGAAGACGTTGAAGGCCATATTTTTATACATTATCACCTTTAATAGCTTGACATAATGAGATCTTGAAAATCGAATTACAGGAGAAAGAACAGACGCACTTTACATTGCAGCCTCATTCTGCACGATAATACATTTTCTTTCTTTCTTTTTCCTCGTAGGGTCTATACGTATTAAATATGAAGAGAAAAAATGCGAGCATATATATATATATATATATATATATATATATAATTTCCTTTGCTATGGATAGCGGGTATATAGATCGTCATGTTTACTAGTAATCTATACATATAATGCCCATAGTTATCTGTGAAAGACATGAAGCAGCACGAGCAAGCATCTTGATTGCAAAGGCCACCGTGCCAGCAGACATGATACACTGACGCCCTTATACATTATACCACACAATCGTTACGATATCAATACTCCATCAGGTATAACAGGAAATGCGTATGACTATGCAGTTAGGCAGATCACCCAGAAAACAACTCTCATTATACCGTTTCATGGAACTCACGTATACGTTTATAACCCGTCTCCTATAGCTGCTCCGCTCCCTTCAGTAATACGGTACAAATATTACAGTATATGCATATATCGTGGGGATAATGAAGCACAATTTACGTAATGCTCCGTGCTCATTTCTCTGGAATACGGAAAAGGTTATACAGCGCACTGTCGTTTAGTATATAAAATATCAAACATAAATCCTCCGTGCGTGGATGGTTGAGACTCCGCAAATGTTAACACTATACCTTACTTTTCGTCTCACGTTCAGACTCCAAAATTGGCTTTTTATATGTGACTTAGACGCTCACGTGGTCCACACAAGTCTATGCATGTGATGAACAAAAATGATAACGTAGCAGACATATATAATATTATATTTGTAATATCTATACACTTCTGTATTTCTCTCAAATGACTTCTGTTTTGCTTTCCAATGAAACTTTTCATGTGCAAACAACATCATAAATCTGTTGTTTTTTTTTTTCGTTGTTGTTGAAAGTACATTTGTGATAATGGTATACGAGGGTATACACTGTATTACGTTCCACTATATCAAGGTCCATTAAGTAGCTTCCGCAGATCACAATAGCTCGATGAAAGTTTTAGAGACACAATGCAACCAAGAAAAAAAGGAAGAACATTTTATTCTCGTAATGCTGGATAAGGTATCTAAAGAGTTATACACAATATTGCCTTTGCGATCTCTCCGTTGTGACAGTCAGACAAAGCAAGCGAACATAATTACCATTATTAAAATCACTCACGAATGTAGGCCTATATTCTTCGGTAAGATTCACGACTAGGATATTCAAGTAAACCGCTGACTATCTAAACTACCTGTTCAGTGATTAAAACAGTATACCACGACATTGCTATAACACGGGTGATTATCATAATACTCTTGACACACCAGAAATATACTGCATTTTCACAAGGTGATTATTATGATTAGAAAGGCACTTGGTAGACTGAAATCTTTAGGCATTACAACAAAACGTCATACAACCACGGAGATATTTCGTCTGCTTTTGGCAGAGGATAATTTTATGCTATTTGCGCATCCCCGACTTGCATTTTGACTGTCAAGAAAAATCAAGTCATTACAGACAGAGGAAAACTACGCAAATTCGTAAATCGTGTTGTCATTTTCGTACATGAAAAAAACTGTACCACGAATCGTGATAACAGCAATTTCAAAATTGGTCATAATACAGCGCATACCCGTCGCAACGAACACGATTATCAACGAAATTTCGTTACGACGAAGTAAAACCCAGGTCCTAAACTTATCATCATTTAAGTTTATGGGGTAAAATTCGCTTATGACGAACACGATTACAGCAAAATTTTTGTTCTTTCCAAGCGCCACTGACAAAGAAAAACTAAAGAAATGTGCTTCGTTTCCATGAATTATCGCTTACGACTTTGCATAGCATTACAAAAATTTTACATTTAGCGGCTCTAAACGCTAAACGCTTCAAATTTCAGTGGTATCGCACTGGGTTCGCTCCCTGGGTCACACACCGTTTCCGAAGAAAGCTTTGCGTTATTCTAATTATGTCAGTCCGAAATGAAATAAAGTTCGTTATTCCGAAACACACATATTACGTGTATAAGCCCCTATTAAACATAGATGTTCTTTAATCCGACTATGAAATAGGTTTTGTCATTGCGAGCATTTGAGGCGCTATTCCGAGGGTCCGTTATTGTCAAGGTTTGTCAATCCAAATTATCATGAAAAAAAAAATATTCGTTATTACTAAGTTTACTTAATTCGAAAAATTATAGAAATTTTCGTTATTCCTAAGGTGCGTTGAAAGGAAAATGAAAAAGGTTCGTCAATCCAAAAAAAGGAAGAAAAAAACAAACACAGAGTATACTAACAAGCCCTCGGAATAACAAACCTTAAACACTACATCGTTTTCGGATAATATAACGAACCTTCGGAATAACGAACATTATTCAACATTCAGATTAACGAACCTTCGGTATAACAAACCTTCTTTCACTTTCAGAATTAGGAACTTTCGGAATAATGAACCTTCGGAATAACGAACCTTTGAAACAGCGAACTGTAACTGGATCCTAAACCATCATTTTTCATACATGTGTTTATGCCACGTCTTAATGTAAGATTTAGACGAAATTAATGAGATAGCATCGCATTTAATACTGCTGTTTAGCGTAAGGCGAGCATTCAATAATCAAAATAAAATAAACGCATGGTTTATGGGTTTCATCATAAACTGTATTTGTTCGATTTTAACGAAATTTCAATGCAACGAAAGAATACTGCCGGTCCCGAGGACTTCGTTATAGCGGGAATGCACTGTATGTCCATAATCACATGATACTGTCCATGTCATCTTTATATAGATTGTCCTTTGCTCTTGTAGACATTGGGTTCCTAACATCATTGGCATCAACGACCTGACAAAATAAAGGCTAAAATTAAAGAAACACAACTTGACGCGATGGAACGCACTTCCTGTAAGGAAATGGACATGGATATCATACATAACAATCAGCCCTATGGATGTCGAATGCTTCTAACTGTATTCATCATCGGCAAGACATTAATTTCTCACCTGTTTCACAAATCGAATGAAATGTAGTGTCAAAATCTTATCTCGACATCATTCTGTCACGATCATATCCACAAAGGTCGACAAGACGATCGTTGATCTACGCAAATGGCCGCCTTCATTCCATGGTACACAAAGCAGTGTAAGTACAGACAAGATGTTAACGATGACACATCGAGTGAAGCAACATTCACCGCAAATGGCCGCCTTCATTCCACGGTACACAAAGCAGTGTAAGTACAGACAAGATGTTAACGATGACACATCGAGTGAAGCAACCTTCGTGTCGATTCTCTGCAGAATGTGGCGGTGTTGTCGGAGGCCGGCTCTGTCGCTCGTCCTCTTCTCGGGCGTCTGCAAAAGGACAACTTCAGAAGATTACTCGTGAAAAAGAAAAGAAAGAAGGGGAAAAAAAACTCATCCCGATTGAAGATTTTCATACCAATATTTGAAAGAAATAGAAAGTCAGGTCATGATAAACATCGCTGAATCTGTATACAAAATTGTATATATATATATATATATATATATATATATATAAACTCTGATTGTAAATACTATTGCAACATCTTTTTGCATTTTACAGATATAAGAGAAGGAAACGCATCGGTAATGACCTTTCATATCAATGATTGCAGATTTTGTAGTCGGTGTGTTAAATCGATTGTAATGAATAAATGAAGACGCATAAAAAACACCAAAAACAACAACAAACAACATACGACTTATTTTGCAGTAAATGGTGAGTATGCACTAAATAAATAATAACAGCATGCCACAGTTCCTTAACATCCTATAACGACAACGTACAGCGTCATAATTTCAAACGAGATGAAATATTTTGGAGACGTTTCTTTTTTGTTTATGCAGCAACTACCCTTAGAAATATATATAGGGTTGACGAAGTTAAGAAATTATATGAAGACTGAAAGCCGAAAAATGAATATACATCCGTATGTGGCTTCCATATTCTTTTGATTAAATAAAAATCATCATTTGGCATATTATATAGCATGACATAGAAACTATTAAATTGTGTCTTGAATTCCAGGAATTACATTATCTAAGAGGGGCGTGCGTTTCCATGAAGTATTTTTTTTTCAAGCAGACTTAACTAGAACACAAAAGCAGAGAACACTTAGTCTACCTTATACTTACACGTTCTGTTTCAACACCACTCCACACTGTTGTTTGCACTACATGGCAGTTCTTCTTGGGAATTGGTTGAACGTGTGACAGAGTGCACAGGTGTACATCATGTCGATGCTGCAGAATAAAATATCTCTTTTGTTAGCACAGAAAAGATAAATCACTAAAAGAAAGCTCAATATACGAGTTAAAAATCGTGGTTTAAAGTTTATATAGAGCAGGCAAGATAATCCTCCCCAGATTAAATACGTACAAACCGGCTAATATATCAAACTGGAAAGGAAAGTCACAGTATCTTATAGCGTTTAAAGTTTGCAAAGTTTATTCCTCCCCGGTCATTTCAAAGCATTTAATAATTTCAAAGCATTTAAAGTAACCGCCAACAGAAATACTGACTATCAATTTTGAACATTAATGCCAAGGCTTCTTTTTTTTTTATTAGTTAGTTACTCACACATTTTATTTTTGATTATGCTAAGTACTGAATTTTAATTTGAATATCTTTCTAATATTCTGTATGTTCATTTGCAAAAAGGTTTTTAAGCAAAGACGTCAATTTAAACAAAAAGTAGGTCCGTCTGTAGCTGTGAGTAAAGCAATGAATTAGGTTCGAGCATGAATGACACTGAACATTAGGAGAGGGCAAATATATACAGCACAGATACAACGCCGCCACACATCACTGAGGCTGTGTTGGAATTACTTTGCAATCAATACTCAATCAATATTAGAAAAGAGCCATCGGCTTTCTTTATTGAATAGCGAGGAATATAAATGAGAGATGACGAACGAATATTATGCTCTGGCTAACACTAAAGACAGGCATATCTTTACTCTTCACCCATCTGAGGCAAATTTGATTCTGTCATGACCTTCACGTTGCCAATGACCATCTTCATTTCCATTTCGTATACCCTACTCTCATGTTATCATCTACATTTGCAACTGGACCTTCATTCAAAAGGAGTTAAATGTGCGACTCCACGCCATGTCCAAATAGATTTTAAAAAAAAAGTCAGATGAACAGAATACAAGTTTAATCGAACAGGAAATGAAATGATAAAAAAGTTGGAAGTTTAAAGCTTTACGTTTCCATCAAATGATGATACACTGATCGCACGCACACATGCAAGTTGGAAGAGGCAATGCTATTAAATATCACTTAACAATTCTTTCATTGGCTTGTACACAAAAGCATTATTAAAGCAACGTTAGTCTTTGCAAATGCAGCTCGCTATAATTTTAGGACACGCACACAGAGAGCAGTGGACTCGCCCACACAGCGCACGAGCTGCGAGCTGCAAGCGTAGCGAGCTCGCTCTACTGAGCCGATCGCTGTGCATGTGCGTGCGAGTCCATTACGAGCTGCCTTTGCAAAAGGCTAGAGCAATGTGCGCATAAGTTGATATTTCAGCAAATACAGCCTGAAATTACGTCGTGCTAGATTATTATGAATTTCAACAAGTATCATGACTTGGATAATGCAACTTATTCTAACAATAATTTTACTTATTTCTCATTGATCTCATTTAGCGAAGATGTATGCAGTGAACGGGACACTATAGTCAGGTGATGATGCCGTATCATCTCCTCCAACTGCATAGAAAGGTTTGTGGTTGTCGCTGATATAACTGCTGGATGAAAACATGTGTCTCGTTCTAGATCCACTTCAGCAGAACTTTATACCATTCTTCTGGCTTCATTCAACTCTATTGCTTACAGCTAACTTACAATAAGTTGGGGAATTGCACTTTAATGACACTTACAGCAACACATTCTAATTTGGTGTATAATACATACACATAATGTATTCAAGACGGAAAGCGACTGGTATTTTCTTCTTGTTGTTCAGTTGCTATTTATTTGATTGTCATAACGGCATCCAGTACTTTGACAAAAGTGTATAGGTTGCATCAACTACAATGCGCTCCCATTCTCTCGAACACGGTTATAATTAAACTCTTTTTACATAGAAGTAACAATTCGGGTACATGTACTTAAATTATTTTCTATGATATCTTGATGCAATTTTTTGTTAGGCTAAAATGAAATTTTGATAAAACGAATGGAAACTGTCGGTCCCGAGGATTTTGTTATGATGGGAGTTAACTGTACGCCTACAAAGGCCAGCCATATAAGCGACACATTACATGATTTTGCCGAATGACACCTTGACCCCAGCCTGTAATTCCTTTGTAATGTAACGGGTGTTCTGCATGTGACTTTATACATACCTTGTATAGGTGAGGCAGTTCTGACATATGTCTTTGTGGATGGGCCTTTGGAGGGTTGCGGACCTTGAAGCAGAAGTAGACATTACAGCACTAGCTGTTGTGGTCCTTTCTGTGCTGGTCCATATCACTGATTTTAACTCATACGAAATGTCGGCCCTGGAGACTACACACTTGTTTTGCTCCTTTCTTCATCGAGTCTAGAGATGTTCATATAATGTTGATCTTGTAGATGATTTTCTCCAGTGTAACTGAAGGACGTTTAAGCTGGTGTGTCAGGCTTGCTACGTACAAGGTGAATACATACATCCATCCTGTACTGGTGTTTCACTTGTTGAGATCTTCTGGATACAGGGTAGAAATGTTCAAGCAGCCATTCAAAATTTAATTGTTCTTTTCTTTTCGGAAGTTTTGCATGTCTATCATCAGTCTCAACTGATGACCCTGGCAAGGTGATCATTTCAAATAATGTACTGGGACAACTGCTGGAAAATGACTAAAATTTTCTTTGCTCCTTTGTGAAGTATTCCCACTGAAAGCCTTTATATATTCTTGAAAGATGTGCACCTTACACATCCACCGTCATACAATCTTTCTTCCTGTTCGCTGGTTTGATGATATACTTTGCAAAGTGGGCCTGATTCTGGTGACATCGCAATTCCTGCTTTGATGATGCTGTAAACTCACAAAAGTGGCACTGTTGAATGACTGTTTCACATTTTGGGGCATTATAATATTCATTCACAAGCTTGTTTCTCTGTTTTGAGCTTCCCCTTGGTCTGCCTCTACAACGGCGTATCACAGAAGCACCAACATGTTCATTTTTGCCCTCTTTCCTAGCTGGTTGGCTTCTAGACTCAAGAGAAGAATCAGAATGCAAAGCAACCTCCATCTGGGTTGGAAGTACACTGAAGTCCTTGCCATCCAACTGCTTCTCTGTGGTGTCAGACTGAGGTGTACCACTCAATGACGCTGCCAGGGCCAACTTGTATCGCTTTTTGGGGCAATGCATTGCAGCACCCGAAGAGGTCTGAACAATCTTGGCAGGGTCACTCCTGACTGTGAGATCTTCTCCAGTGCTTTGTACAAATGCATTTCCTGCTGTCACAGAAACAAGACCAGTGTCATCCTGTATGGGCTGATGAGATGGATGGAGAATATCATCAGGTATCTTGGGAGAAGATTCTAATGAGGCAAATTTCTTTTCTAAAGCTGACTGAAATTGCATTGACTGTGGGCTATTGGATGATGACGTATGCCTATCCCTCATTCCTTCATCATGGGGTCTATTATCACTGCTCAACTGATTATCTGTTGCAGATGCTTGCGTACTCTCTGTAAGTTCTGTTGGTTCTTTGGGATCAATATGCAAATTGCCTTTAGCATGTTCTAAATATGCTTTAGAATGCAGTAGGCTCTGCAAAGTTGTTGACTGTGTCAAAGGAATACCAGAATTCAGAGATCTGGTGATAGCTAAGCCAGGTCCTTCACATGTAAAGCCTTTTCTTGAAAGATCTATGTATGGCAAGGGTTCCTGTACTGTATCTAATTGGACATGAGATCTGCTACACGGTAGTGCAATTTGATGGCCAATCTGGACACGTCTCCTGAACAAATCACATTGTGATTGGGCCATAGGAGGTAACAAGGACACATCAGATTCAGTTGATTCTCTTCTTCCTGTGACACTGGCAAGTGCATCATGACAGGCATCACTTGCGGTGTGGCACACGCTTGATTGTTCTGGTTCTGAGACAAGAATATCAGAGGAACTAGTTCTTCCACTATCAAGATCAAGATTTTTCTCCCGATTATCAATGGCAACCTCCGGTAAGACCTCCTGCTCATCCCAACCATGTCCAAGTAGTGCACTGTTCTTCAATGTCATAGACAAATCAAGAGGAAGAGATATATCCTGGGGTGTATCACGAGACCTCCTTGTGTTGCTTTTGAGTGTCAAATCGAGGGGTACGTCATCTTCTATTTTGGAATTGTTCATGCTTCCCATTCCATTCAGACTAGCTGGTGAGACTGGAGATGCTGCTGCCAAGTTTTCTGATCGAAGAGGCGTAACAGGTGGTGTTACACTAGTCCATGTTGTGGGAGTTCTGGATGGCTGAGGTGTTATGACAGGGGACATTGTTTGGTGAAGCCATTCTGTTGGCATTTCTCTGTAACAAGGTGAGGAACAAGGTGTTTTGGAATCCTTAATACGGTCATGATTGGGGAAGAAAAGCTCTGTTTGCATTAACCCAACTGCAGGGGCTTCCTGTGAAGGCCTCTGCACACTGTGATTTGATGAATCAACCATTGCAGTGTTTTTCGGGAAGAGATGTGCACTATGTACCACTGGGTCACTCTGGATTGCATCTTTAGCTCTGAAAATGTCATACGCATGGACTTGTGAAAGCTTCTCAAAAAGGGCCTGTCGTGCCTTTTCATCTTGTTCACTGTGTAGCCTTCTAAGCTCTTGCAACATGATGTCTCGCTCTAACTCTGACTTTCCTGGTCTTGATTTCTCAGTAAGCCCTCCTCTGTTTTCAATCAAAGAGAATCTTCCTTGTTCATTGATGGCCTGCTGTTTGAGGATTTCAGTTCTTAAAAGGTTTTTATGTTGGCTTGGGTAGTGTCGTGTCAACTGCCTCTTCCGTCCTGCATTTAGGGATGTTCTGCCAGAGATTACTGCATCATGGTTGTAAAGTGTATTGAGATTTACCAAAGGCACTGGCGACCCATCAGCACCATGCTGCATCGAATGGTTAACATCATGACTGGGATGGAATACTGGCATGCAAGGCACAGGTTCTTCCTGAGAGTTCTGTCGAGGAATGCTGTCTGCCGTACGAATCAGATATGTTCCCTGCGATGTTCTAACGTAGGCTGATGGGAAATTCATGCCTGGATGACGTGTGGTGACATCTCTTGAAGAAATTGTGTTCAGGTTTCCTCTCCCAAGATCAGAGTTCAGAGTTGCATCTGCTTGGTGCCTATGAAGATGAACCAAACTGTCTGTCTGTTGCACTGAAGCACCTTTTCCAGCATATTCACTGAAATGTGGATGAGGCAAAAACCGTTTATCATTCAAGCAAGACTCTGCAATTCCACTTCCTTGAAGTCTAATCCGAGCATTGGCGTGTTTTCTCTCTACAGATTGTCTCCTCAAGGCAGCTAACTGCTTCTCTGCTATCAATCGTTCACTTACATGATTCCCAACAGCTGTCTGTTCACGTTTTCCCGACATCTGCTGGGAAACAGGATCTGCAGCCATGGCAAGCAGTTGTTCATTCATAATCAGGTGGTCGTGTGAAGCAGAAATGCTCCCATTTGCAGTAAGAAGCTGTCTCAGTTCTTGGCATTCCAGCGATGGAGCAGAATTATTGAGTCTCGACTGATTTATCACTTGCGCAGGGATCTGAGACATAGGATAGTGTGAGTACTGTTGGGAAACGGGCAGCATGTGGTATGGCATTGAGAGATTCCTTGCTAAAGGCGATCCCTTTTGCCTCACTGTGGGCTTTCTAGGTTCCCCAAAGAAAGTTGTAGCCTTCTTTTTTGTTTGTACTCTGTCCCTGTTGAAATGATTCTGTACTTCATGCCGACCATTTGACTGACTCTGTATTTCATGCTGGCCATCTGAATGACTCTGTATTTCATGCTGACCATTTGAATGACTCTGTACTTCATGCTGACCATTTACCTGACTCTGTATTTCATGCTGGCCATTTGAATGTCTCTGTACTTCATGCTGACCATTAGACTGAAGTGACATGTTTACTGCAGGAGTATCCATGCATTTGCTTATTAGGGTAACATCCAGTGAGCACTGTGCACCAAGGGCTTTGTTTCCAGTACAATCAGTGTGCACTTGTCTTTCTGATGAGTGAATTGCTTGTGCACTTTCTTCAGGATCAGAAATGGTTGCAGTACAACCAGATGACAAGCTGCATGCAGTGATGCTGTTTGGTGAGCATGTGGTGTCTTCATTTCTCACAGGACATGAAAGTTTTGACTTATCTTCAGCATCAACCTCTTCCTTCACTGCCACAGAATTAGCAAAATCCATTTCTTCAACATCTGGTCCTCTGCATTCAGTGTTTTCATCTTTTTTACTCTCACACATGACGGTTGTCACATCAACACTGTTTTTACTCTGGACTTCCAAACAGTTTTCTTCACACAAACTTTCTTCCTTTTTTGGAATTACTTCTGGGTGAAGAGTTGGAGAAAGGTTTGCTGAAATGTCTTTTGGTGAAGAAACAATGTCCTGTTGATCTCTCTTTGCTTCTGGGTCTTTCTTAATAGTTACCTCAGATTCTCCAGTACACGCCATTATGGATTCTGATGCATTTCCTAGTGATTTTTCTTCAGATTTGATCACACTTAATTTATGCATCTCTGGAGTTGTGTTTCTGAGAAGTGACACAGCTTCTGAGAAACTCTCTTCAGTCTTTGCCAAGTTTGTCTGATGGCTATTGGAATTTGCCCCTTTGGAACTTAACCTGTTTCGAGAGAACATTTCAGCCTCTACCTCTTCTTCTTTGGGCTCCCTGACGTTTGAGGGCTTGGATCCTAATGAAACTTCCCTGGACTGTTCCTTGTGAATATCCTTAAAAGGTTTGGGACTTTTTGTAGAATTTTCATGAAGCCCTGTTTCAGAAGCAGTCTGAGCCAAAAAACATGCCACACCTTTACCTACTTTTTCAGGAAGTTCATGTGCAGTGCCTGAAGGGATATCCCTTTTGTACTCCTCCTTTGGCATCTCAAAGTTCTGCTGTTTGGTATACGGATAATGTTTCTTGTTTCTGCTTTTGGTGTTGTGTGTTTTCATGGCTGACTCTGTGGGAAATGTTGGGGAAAGGGAATCGATTTCCTCTACGCTCACTGGAGAGTTTGCCATCTCTTGACAACACATGGATGAAGAAGGCAGTTGTGTGACTGAACTTAAATCAATTCCTTGAGACTGTTCATCTTCAAAGTCCAACTCCTCAATATCACCACAAGGATAGGGCACTGTAGCATTTTCTGAGCTTGCTGTTGATAAGACATCATCATCAGGATATTCTGCGACATTTACTTCTGCTGCTGCATCAGAGGAATCCTTACACAGGGGTTCTAATAGTGTTACCACAGACACTGCTTCCTGACCTTTTTCCAACATCCAAGAGGGTTCAACATGTTCAGTTTTCACAATGTTTTCTAAACTTGCTTCTCTCTGACTTTCACACACTTCAGCTATGTGAGCACTTTTCACTTCTGATTCAGACTGTGAATTCCAAGAACTTTGGGGGAGATCTGCCTCCACAGAACATTCTGGATGTGTTTTATTGAATATGCAGCTAGTTAGTTTGAATATCTCCTCACTTATTTCACAACAACCAATATCTTTGCTGATCTCGATATCACTTTCTTCTTGCAAAGGTTGATTTGGGAGATCTGATGGGGGATTGCCCTCAAGTGATCCTTCAATGTCCTGTCCACTTTCTACAGTCTCCTCTTGAATGTTTAAAGTAGCTTCATGCATTCTGGCAACATTCTGAATCTCAGTATCCACTTGAGTTTTCATTAGACTATTATGAGGTTGATCATGTTGACCATACACTGTTATACTTGCCAGGGGGATTTTAATCGTCAAAATGCTGTCTGTATCCTCTGCCAGGACACGTCCATTGCTGTTTGGAGAATCACACTTGCGCTGCTGTGTGTCTGCAGATCTTGCAATTTCACTGCTGTCTGCATGTGTTCTGATGATTTTGTCTTCAACCTCTGGACTTGCTCTAGTTGTTTCTCCCACATTCACAACCATGTCAGGTACAAAAGAGCTGTCACTGGCAGTTGGTAAGCCCAGAGAGTGTATAGGTTTTTCTTTAGCCTCACAAACTGTGTCATCTGGCATGCTATGCATTTCCTGTGATATGCTTGTGAGTAGCACATGGTTATCGATACCAGTCTCACACTGCTTCTCTCCTTTCGTTTCTGTATCATCAGGGTCATTATTATGAGCCTCACAAAGTGTCTTGTCTGGCATGCTACACATTTCGTGTGATATACCTGTGAGTGCTACATGATCCTCCATATCAGTCTTGCATTGCTCCTCTCCTCTCATATTTGTATTATGGAGGTCATCATTATTGGCAGGAACACCTACTGAATGAGCAATCTGCTCTTCTGTTGAGTTACTAATTCCTCCTTTATGCACATCTTTATTTTCATCTAATATAAGCTCCTCATGCACTGTCTCACCAACACAAGAAATGAAGTCACCTCTAAGATGTACTTCATAATGTTGCTCATTTCTGTGGTGGCAGGGTGGTTCTTTTTCCACACGATCTTCCATACAATGTTTGCCGTTTCGGTTTATGCAGTTGTTGATTCCACAGGTGTCATCAAGGTCAGTTGCACTGGCATCTTCAGCACTATGTATTGATCTGGTTTCACTGAGCTCTTCCATATCAAACTCATCTCCAACAAGCTGACCCTCAGTCTTTGCAGAAGATAGAGAGTCCTGAGAAACAGTCTCATGGGTACACTGTAGTGCTGAAGGAGATGGTGGAGTAGAAATCATTGGCAGGAGATCGTGTGCTTGGTCTTTGTTCGATTCAGCAAAGCTTGTTTGCAAACTGTCAGTCCTGACAGGAGGCTGTACTGGTGTGAGATGCAAAACACTGGCATGCACCTCCTCGCTTTCACTTTGAGTCGCTTCGTAATTGCTGGAAATGTGACTTTGTAATACTGGACTGTTGACTGTATGGTTGCTGATGGAAATTTCTGGGTCTTCACACTCTGGTTGGTCATCATCTTTACATGATTTCCTGTCATCAGGTGTTTCAAACTCAAATTCATCCTCATCTTCTTCACATGTGACTGTTTCCGCACAAGTGGATGCAAACAGAGGATTTTCTGTGTCATCATTTGCTGTCAACTGGGTAGTATCGCCGACATCACAAATGTCGGGACAAATTTCCTCATTGACCATCCCAAGGCCATCTTTCTGCACTGGAGCTACTTCACTGTGTGTATCTGATATTGCTTTGAATTCTATTTCACCTTCATTTCTATCACTACAGAGAATGTTCTCCTTCTCTAGTACTGGCAGGCTATCTGAACCTGGACTGCACAGATCATGCATGCATTCACTGCCACCATATGCTTCCAGCTGTGGTATGTCTAAATCAGTATCTCGCTCTCCTGTGCCAATACCTTCTGTTTCACACTTATATCCTTTTGAGAAGTTGTCAGTCTTGCTCGGCAGCATAACCTCTTTGGAAAGCATCTCTCCTTTGTTAGGGTACTTAGTCCTGTTCAAGCTCTCCTTGAGAGCCTCAAATATATTACCTCTTTCTTTCACTTGCTTAAGAGATGTGTCGTTTGTAGTATTAGCCATATTACTGTTGCAGAAGGCATTACAGCTTGGTGGCTTATCAATTTCAGTTGATGCACTCCTGTCAGAAAAGGAAACTGTGTCCGACGATGCAGCACCACAAAGTGTAAAAGTCCTTGCTATTCTTAGATTTGATAATCCCTTGGATCCTTTAATTGCTTCCTGTTGTGCATCCTTCACACAAGAAAATGTTTCAGAATCATTGCTTTCCACATGAACAGAGGGTGTACGATCATTATGATTAATATCTGATGAATGATAACAAACAGAGCTTGCACTTTCATCTCTGGCTGAAACATTCTGACTTAGCAGTTCTGCTGATGACATTGACTCAGCATTAATAATTGGCACCCTGTCTGCATCTGTTTCTACAGCACCTTGATTAGTGATGGAAGTAGTAGAGTCAACATTGATTGATACACATGGAGAACTGTCACTAGGGATGGTGTCTGGCAGCTGGGAATATTGACACTTGTCATCTGATACAGGCAAACATTGCTCATTTGAACTTGGAGGAGTCAAACACATAAGCTGAGTTTCATCATTTTCATCCACATTATTAATGTCATGTGCACCTTCCCATTCTCTGATGACTGCAACATCATTTGCTTCATCAGTGTCAGCACAGAGTTTTCTCATTTTGTGATTGTCATGCAATGATTTTGAATGGATATCACTTTCTTCACTGCTGTGCATTTCCTGCACACTTAATTTGTTTTCCAAGCGATGGGCAGCTAATTCTGAGAGAACCATTTCCTCTGAGGAAATCCTTGACTCTTGTCCCACCTTTTGATGCAAATATGTGAGTTTGCTTTCTGTTGAATCATCGGGCAAAGGAAAGGTATCTCTCCTCTGGCACTGCTGCCCATCCTGCAGTTGATTTCTTTTTCGCTTTGGTGGCCGACCCCTCTTTCTCTTTTGGAGAACAATCACTTTTGCCGAATCAGGGGACTTCTTTGGTAACAAGAATCCCCCTTGATTGTGAACAGAAACTTTTGATTGAACACCACCACTGACAACATATTTGCCAGAATTACCATCATGTTGCACCTGTGCGACACCAGGATATCTGACAAATGAGTATATGCTCCTTGGCTGTTTTTGGCAAGTTCCCTTTGCTGTGATGTCAATATCCGAATAAGAAGTGCCGTGCAATGACCTCTTTCCATTATGCTGCTCAGATCCTGGCTGAATTTTGCGAGGTCTTCCACGTTTCCTCTTCGGCTGGAGTACATCTGCAGTTTCATGTTTACCGGAAGAAGGCTTACTGATAGTTGACTGTCTGAGTTTTGACCACTTGTATGCAATGCTAGTGAGGTGTTCGATATGGCTAGCACATTTTCTCTTTCCACTTTTTTGTATGTGGGTCTTTCCAGAAGGAGGAATGCCCTCATTACTTTGCTCTCCCATCTCTCCATGACTGACGGTAATATCATCACTGAAAAGTCCTGCACTTTTGTCAATGTTTTGATCAGCAACATTCCTGGCATTTCCCATTTGCTGGCAAGAATCTCCTAAATCAAAGCATTCCTTACAGCTAGAAACCTTGGTACACCTTGGCATCGCACAGGAAGTTTCTGACATATCTCTGCAAGGTTCTGTAGCATGCCCGTTACTAGATTCCAAAATGTTTCTGATACAGGTCAGCCGCACCTTCGGAAGGAAGCACTGCAAATTGCGATTTTCTGTGAAGCGCGTTATCATGACACTGTCACTTCCTCGTGAATGCTCATTATCCACATGGCCATTTCTCTCCGGTCCTTGTCCGTCAACATCCATGCTCTCCTGGCATCTCCAATGGAGGAATTTCAAGCTGTTTTACAAAATACTAACAGCTCTCCTCTTTGCTACAATTTCATCATCTCTGGGTCACTCCATGTCAATATTCTGCTTAGAGTTCTTCCCTCTCTGATGTGGTGGTCTTGGAGCAAGTTTTAACACTTTCTCCATGGAGTCAGATGAACCACGTCAGTACTCATGATGAGCTAAAATCAGGCATGGCCTTCTGCAGGTCTTCGGTGTGAATCTGTTAATATAAGTGGGAAAAAAAAACACACCAAATTGTCAATTTGTATATACAGGAAAATTACTGTATATGCTGTTATTTTAACATACAGATATTTTTGGTGAATGAGGTCGCAGACATTTTTTGTGTGATGTTTTCGCATATTGACACAGAGGCCTTCATATGGGCACTATTACCTTATCACATGGCGACATTTTCGCATGTTGTAAAATTTGCGGTCCAACTGTGACTCTCGAAATTCACAAAAATTAAACCTTCACGAAAACAACAGCTTATACAGTACTCTGGACAAGCTGCAAACACTAATGTTGGTTATTAGAATTGATGTTGATATCTACAGTATGTACAGGTACAAGTCGCACAGGGTAGAATAATAGTAATTACAGGCATTCACAAAGGAGGGAAGGACAGCCACTAAAGTGAATGCAGTTAATTTACTCGCACAACTTCCATGACTGATTTATTTTCAGTGCTTTTGTGTGCTTATTCACTGGGATGGCAACCAGTCTTCAGAGTGAAAAGTACTGTGGTGTCTGTTTTCATTTATGATCAATCAGGAATTGTCACATGACAAATTCCAGGAATAGTGGCTGTGTCAATCCTGTTTTAGCCCATTGCCAGAGAACAACATTCAGAACATTGCACCTATCAATATTGATGATGCTATCAAACCCATTGTTCACAATTGCTCACTTGGGCAAGATAAATTTCGAACATCGCTGATTATTACTTAAGTCTGATAATTCTTTTCACATGAACTTCATGTGATTTGTGGCTTATTTCAACAACTCAGTATGATCACTTTAAACCCATTCATGGTTTGTTCTAAAGTGGTCATCCTGAAGTGTTAACTACTACTACTATAAATTAGCTAATATCACTTGGTAGATACAGTGTTTTGCACAAAATGCTTGCCAAATTACTAACATTGCATTTTTGGACATGATTATTTACCTCCATGTGGATGCATTGAAAAATTTGATGAATTTGAGCATTAAGTAAAAGAAATGTTCTTTTGTAATGAGTGCTTAGATCCTGTTTAAGTTGTAGATTGATAATTGGGTACAACAAATTCAGCATTTACTCTACAGGTTCACGAATGTAACATTACAGACATTACAACTTTGTCTACTTCTAAAAGTCCCTGTATTCATACTTCTACCTAGTTTCCATCTAAGACAATGTTAATATAAACTATTTTTGTTCATTCTTAACCATAAACTACTTTGAAATAAATTCTGAAGTGTTGATGAATATGGAATAATGAGAGTCAAAGACTGATTGTTTTTACCACAAAAAAAAGTATCAAAATTATTGCCCCAAAACTTATTTTTTGACAAGAATGCCTAAATATACTTTGTGTCAAAATACCACACAAATGAATGAACTTGACAAGTTTTAGCATTTGGTACTCAATTTTTCTTGTCGCTCACATATTTTCAAATTATTGCAGATGTATGATGTTTAGGAATTTATTATTTTTTTTTTAATTGCCCATACATATATTTATATATACACACATATACATATATTCAAATATACATGTCTACATTCACTTTATACTAAACTTTCATAAAATGTCATCTTATTTCAGCTTTTCAACAAATTCCTATAATTCTTGGGCCAATTAAAAATTTGCAAAAAGAGTGTTGGTTGCCAGTCCCTGACAAAGGACAAAATGAGTTATCATTATAATCCTCTCCATACAGAATCAATGGAATACAACAAAACCTTTCAATAAAATGGAAATATACCAGTACATATGGCCTATTTTGTCACACATCATTTTGTGATTACTGTGAAGGATTGCACTGTAACATTGCTCTCACACCTATTCAAGATGTTGAGGATCTCATACTAATATGTTTTAGGTTAACAAATAATTTTTACCTTATCAGTAATACCAACACTCCACAAAAGCGTATGTATGTTAGATACTGTCTTGAACAAGGATCATGCATATGAAGA
Organism: Diadema setosum; assembly: GCF_964275005.1. Classification (NCBI taxonomy): domain Eukaryota; kingdom Metazoa; phylum Echinodermata; class Echinoidea; order Diadematoida; family Diadematidae; genus Diadema; species Diadema setosum. The sequence continues at coordinate 23,556,541 of NC_092693.1, forward strand.
GAAAAAAAAAATTGCATTGAAGCTTACAATGCACATTACTGGATATGGATGAAAATCTTCAATCATAACTTACTGGACTTTTCAGCAGCACCAGGCTATAACATACTGCAAAAACATAACTACAAAATGAACTACTAAAACAACATATCTGCAAGTGTGCAACCTACACGTATAGAATGAATCTGGCATAATATGCAGTCAACCATTCAATCACACATTTCTTGATTGTATAAATCCAGACATGTTTCACATCATTACACTTCTTTACGTCACAATTCACCCCAGTATCAAGCTGCTATTACAACAATTCAAATATTGTGATACACATACCAACCGTCTGCAGAATTGATTTCATGTGCAGCAAACAAAAAAAAAAAGAAAAAGAAAAAGGAGAATACGCAGAACGAAACAGCAGACATTTCTGTGAAGAGCTTGTAGCCAATTTGAACAGCGTCAACAGCTTATCAAGGCAAAAGCTTGTTATCACGTACTGCATCAGAACATACATTATGGTTGAAAATGCCATGAGAAATACCAGAGTCTCTGTATTTTTTCTCTCTCTCTTTTCTTTCTTTTGAAACCCATTCAGTCGTTGGATGCTGGGTCGAGCGTGTACAGCATTTGTATTTAAAGAAACCCCTCATGCAAGACACAGCAGAGTTTTGTTGCTTTTCTCTGTACACAGTCTCTTAAAAATAGGTAGACTTACAATGAAAAGAGCAAACTTTGTGGGGTGAAAAGAGTAATCTCACAGTGGCAAAGCGTGGGTGAAGATGGAGGTCCATTACGGCACCACAGGAGTGAATTTGAATGCTTTGATGACACTATGCTCTCTGATCACAAATAATCAATTGACCCTAGTTCTTGTCTTTATGCAGGTCACTTCAGCCACTAAATGAAGAACCACAATTCTTCTAGAGTGCTGGTGTATGCAAAATCACACACATTTATCAAGTGCAAGCTGTTTACAATACAGTCTTCAAAATTTTTGCTGTCACATTTTCCCATTAAAAAAAAAGAAAATTTTGATTTTGTTTTGCATTCCAACTGATTTTAGTCTTGTCTGTTTCTTTGAAGCAAGATCGACTGACAATAACTCATCATTCCTTTCCACCAAGTTAATATCATCAACAATATCCCATCACAATCAGTATATGCCATACTTGCTCCATTTCATGCAGGGGAAAAATTTGTCTGGGATGCATCAAAATGAAATCCAGTCCAAGTTAAGGCGATGATGTTCTGAATGAATTTTCCATCTCTAAATTGTTCACTTCTCTTACGAGCCACACAATTCTGTCACCTGCAAATTGCCTTGCCACAGGGCATGCATTTGTTACTGGTTAAGAGTCAATAGCATCCTTTCTTCCCACCACAGAGTCCATTACAAAATCAATCCACCCAGTCTGACCTCAACCAAATCACATCTTCGCACGTGACACATCTGTATAAACAGTCTTCCGAGATATACCTCAAAGGATACTACAGTGACAGACACTTACCACTCGAGGAACAAACACATGTCCACCGATGACACAGAGATCCACCAATATGCATCTCGCTCATAGCTGCATCCCATTCAATCAGGTGGATGACTTCTTCATATCACTCAAAGAATGACAAAAATTTGCATCACATTTTGCAAGGTGCTGCGTGCCTTGCCAAAGAAGGAGCAACTGCCTGACTTATAGGAGGAACTATTTTCAGTACTCTCGAAATAAGCAAGGATTATTATAGATGGGCATTCATGGATGCAGCAACACCAATACTCTACCACTTTGCCAGGGGGCGGGGTGGACAGCGTCCTTGGTGTAGTGTGCCTTGATGGAAATCAACCTGTTGAATGACTCATGCCGCTGCACACACCATACAAACTGCCACAAAGACAGAGTATCAAAATTATGGCTATGATGAGAGAGAGAGAGAGAGAGGGAAAAGCGCTGTGAAATTACCTGTGCCTACGATGCATAATTCATGCCAGAGCTAGCCTGCGAATCACATTACGACACGCTGGAGCAGCTCGACCTGCACAAGAGATGCATGCCCCTCCTCCATAGTAACCATGGTGACGAACTCAATTGAAGGGAGAATTTTTTTTTGAAATTGTACTCCTGGCTGTAGACACACATTCCGCCATGTAAAGGCCATCAAGTGGATCGGAGAATTGATGAGGAAAATGATTTCTTCCCAGTGCCTCACACATCATTCTCATATCCAACAAATAAAGCATTCCTTCTCTCTTTTATCAACAGCTCAGCAATGTCAGGCTCCACATCTGCACAGTGCCTCCATACATAAAAGGAGAGCATACCATGCATTGCTGACTATCAACAATAGAGGATCTATAGAATTTACATGTTAATAGACTAATATGGTATGAAAAGTTCTCTCTGGTGTGGGACTGTATATCAGTCCATTGACTGCCATGATACTGTTGCCTGTGGTTCCACACTGTGCCGCATAAAAAAAAAAAAAAAAACAGAGTATGAATATATATATATATATATATATATATATATATATATATATATATATGTACACAAAAGACATAAAAGGTAGAAGCTGGTCTCAGTGAAACACTGTGTGATTTTGTCTACGTGTGCATAAAGGGAAATGTGGATAAAATACCTCACTGGGCAACAACAAGATCTGACATCTCATTTCACCAGTATAGATATATAATATATGTATACATATTTTAAAAATGAATATCTGGATAAGTTCTCTGCTAGCTGCGCAGTGACATTCTTTGAGATCCAACAGAGACAAGGAAATCAATGGAACCCTTACTGCTCACCTAATCAGAAATTTTAGCCAAAACTGGACACATAATCATGCTACTGTTGATAAGTTGTGCAACCTCTCGTTAAAATACTATCTACGTGTGATGACTAATGGACTAGAAAGTGCATTGGTTACCCGAACCCACTGGCTCACTCCTAACTTTCAAATGCTGTACAAGTCCAACGGTGTTTGCACAGAGTTTCCGCAACATAGATGCATGCGAAGATTTGTTCCACACATCTAACTGAACCTTATTAAAAGGAAAAAAGAAAATATTCCAGACAGATTGAGGCCACCAGTGGGCCAAACAATACCGATCAAAGTCCAAGATCACAACTGAAGGAGACACCGTCCCAGAGAACAATAAAATCTGACGGTCTACCGACACTGGTCGGGGGCCCCCAGCACTTGATCCCCTTCAAATAAGGATACTTTGCTGCACTTTGTGACTTCTAAGCATAGCAACAGACCTGAACATCAAACATTTTACTCCAACCGAACCCAAATCTCTGGACCAGACTCCCACAATCCCATTCCTACGTTACATTACAGATTATTTTACACTCTAATCTCATGCATGTATCAGTGATCACAGGTTGAAGAACTGACTTCTGAATTCAAAATTCAAAGCAATGCATTACACATTATGTACGGGTACAATAGACAGATTATTTTATGTCAGCATGTACACCCTAACAGATATGCGCAAAACAAATATTATGTAGCAGAGAGGTTCTATGCTTGGTTTCATCAAGGAGGTATGAGAGAACAGTAGTTCTCTCATACCTCCTTGGTTTCATAAGGGTTATGAGTCTACGCCACTTACATGTTGCTACATATCCTAGCTTCTTCTTTTTTTTTTTTCCTGCTTTTAAACACCAATGACAGCAGAAGAAAAGTTTTTGGTCAACATACTTCACAACAAGCTGACTGAAATGACAAAATGTCTTTGTTTTTTTGATGGGTTTGCACAACCTTCACTGCCATGTAGCAAAAACAAAACTGAATGGATTAAAGGAATTCTGCAATGAAAATGCATGCCGACTTGTATTGATTCATAATACCTTTAATACCACTTATGTGCAAAATGGATATCTCATTACCTTCAAGATATTTCATAATAATTCTTCTGGTATTTTTCTTCAGATTACTTGGATATGCCCACAAAAAAACTTCCAAACTAAGATTCTACTTGTGACTTCAGCTGTCAATCATTGCTAAAGTACTAATATGATGAACAAAAGACATTGGCATGCACCTTCAGCTAGACTGAGCAGAATTTGCATGTTTCTGTGTTATTAACCCTATAAAGCCCAAGGGGGGGGGGGGCACATTGTGCCCCCTACCAGATTTTCATTTGCCACTCCTTCGTCCTTAATCCGATTTCTACCAAATTTGGTGACTTTTCCTAAAATCTTATTGCAAACATTTTGATATATAATCTACTTATATTTGACATTGGTGGTTGCCATGGCAACCATAAACTGACAACCATGTCAGTCAGATTTTGCATCTTTTTTCTGTTCCCATTTCATTTAACAGTATTACAGTGTATGAAATTGGTGTTTCTTTACTGAAATTTGTTGAAGGAGCAAAATTTGAAGTAATTATGGTCCTGGAAAGTTTTTCTTATTATTTCCTTTGTTTTTATGTGAAAAAGGCATAAAACAATAGATATAATAGAGATAACTAAAAATAATAGTATTTTCTAAAGATTGCCCTTTTATTTTGTGTTATTTTGATTCCTTCACCAAAATTATGCCTCTAATATCATAACTTTATCATATTATCAATCTGCAATCACAAAATTCCACTATTATGCAAACATGAAATGTCATAACTATACATGTACCCGCCCCAAACATTTCATATCAGGTCTCATAATGTATTTCTTTATGTTAATATGAATAGCGCCCCCATGTGGTGACCTTGAGAAATTCCGACCTTAACAAATAATAAGATTCCACTTGCTTATCATTTGTGGCAAATATGAAAATGATTGGTCTATAATAAGACATATATAATGGGGATAAAGAAATTATACAGAAAAATCATGTTTTTAGCATATTTCCTATGTATTTCTTTATATTTTGGTAAATAGCGCCCTCCATGGGTGACCTTGAGAAAATTCAAATGTACGGTCATGTAGAGTATGAGTTACTCTACTCCTGTGCCAAATATGACGATGATACATCAAATAATGTGCCCCCCCCCCCCCCCCCCCCCCCCTTGGGCCTGCGAAAGGTCAAAATAGCTTGGGCTTATAGGGTTAATAAGACTAATAAATGGCATCGCAGGGAAATATGCAACTTGATGTACGGGAAGGTGCAGTCCAGTGTCTTCTGTTCATCATATTAGTACTTTAGCAATGATTGACTGATGAGGTCATAAGCAAAATCCTGGTTTGAAAGGCTTTTTTTGTGGGCGAATCCAAGTACATGTAATCTGAAAAGAAAAAAAATACAAGAAAACTTATTATAAAATATATGGAACATATTGAGAAATTTGTTTGCCACAGGAGTGATGTTGAGGGCATCATGAATCAACACAAATCAACACAAGTCAACATGCATTTGCACTGCATTTAGGGGGAAAAATCACCTCGAATATCTTTGGAGACAAGACTGAAATGTCAACACAGATTCATTTCCAGGTCTACAAAACACAACAATATAGCACAGATTTCATCAATGTTGGTTCTGCTGTGTGACTGCACACATAAGTTCATATTGCCAGCTAATTATGTCACCTATAACAAAATACATACTGAAGACATAATGTTCATCAAAATGTCACAGTCAAGCTACATTTAAATAGGCTCTGTCAATGAAGATTTTTTTCTGCTACAAACAAAACTGTTCATTCATATCCTACCCCAGAAGCCAATGAATTTCCCTTGCCTGTGACTACGGCTGTTTTTGCCACATCCATATTTTTTCTTTTTCCGGCCCTAAATTTTGAAATTCTCTTGACAACAGCAAAGGAGAAGCTTTACATTATTATACTTTTAATTTTCAAATCAAAGAATTCTTTTAGAAATTCCTGTATAGCAGAATTACAGTAAAACCAGAAATATTTGTGGCATGAAATTTTTGCGAATTGAAGCTGATGGCCATTATCGCGGCAAGAAACTTTTGCAAATGGCCACTGGCATTCAATGCATATAGTGTAAACGAGAACTGTCTCATGCATTTTATTTTTGCAAATCTCGGCTCTTGCGAAATTCGATACACACGAAAACTTCTGGTTCTACAGGACTTACTAATAATCTTCCAAGCACTAAGTCCAAGTCCCCTTTTATCATAATGTTTATCGTCACTTAATACAATCTCTTAATATCTCTCATGCCTCACATAACTGGTTTTGACTCTTCAACTCCTCTTCCTCTGCCCTTTCCCACATCCTCTTCAGTCTTTTCCTGTTATTCCTTCCATGCTTCAATATCTTTTTTTTTACCTTTTTATTTTTTACAGTCTTTTTTTTTTTCATTTTTTTTACATTTTTTTTTACAAGAGAGTTGCTAGTATTCTTTGAGAGCATGTGTATTTCATTTTGGTTTTTCTTTTCAAAGGCAATTTGCCTAGTTCTGTTAATACAGCAATTAGATACTGTCTATGAGGAGACTGCGTAACTACAAACCCTGCATTTTAGCAATCCCTCCATTTCAAACAATTTTGATTCTGTATTTGTCATAAAATAAAAACATCTACTGTATTTCAGTTCACATTACTTTCCTTGATGACAATGTTGTACTGATTTTATGTAAATCATGTATACTCAAACGTATTATTGCAATTGCATTTTTTATGCTGAAAGTAAAATGAAATGAAATGAAAATTACATGAAGCTACATTTGCCACAGTGAGACTGATTACACAGTACATATCAAAGCTTTGCCATTAGGCAAATGAAATATGACTTCAAAGTGCATATAAATACGAAACCTGGTGTGAGCAAAACAGTGAAATGCTTTGAAGGGGAATTCAAAGAAAGTGAAATCAATGTAATTCCGAGGTGCTGCGGAAGCATAACATTACACTTTCACTTTGCAAAGCAAAGCAAATTTTGCAGCTTATGATTAAAGCCCTTACTTGCTGAACAAGTCAGCAGAACATTTCTGATACTCAACTAAATCTTATACAGTCATGTAGTCATACCTTCATTGGGTTTCATAATATACTGTAAAAAGAGGAATGTTTGCGTGCATTTTAATTTCGCGAATTTTGCGAGAGCCAAGATTCGCGAAATTAAAATGCATGTGAAAATTCTTGTTTACGCTATATGCACTGAATGTTAGAGGCAACTCGTGAATATTTCATGCCGCGAAAAAGGCTGTCGGCTCCAATTCGCGAAAATTTCATGCTGCGAAAATATTTTGTTTTACAGTAAATTGCTCCAGTTCAATGGTATCAGCCATGATGATCACTTTGTCAAAAGCACTGTCATATGTGTAAACTTGTTTTTCAAATAATGCACCCACTACAGTGTTAGTGTATGAAACAGGCCACATTTAGCATACTGTTGAACTTCGCATACCACAAAGGTCTCTTATATTATATCAAAGTGGGGTGACATCTTCTGCTTCCATCAAAACAGACAAAACAAACAAACAATGAAAGCAAAGCCATGCAGAATAAAGTGTTATATGTGACCCTACCTCACAAAACCAACAAAAAGTTGCCAGATATGGATTTTTAGTTAAGGGCAGATTCTGAAAGAGCACATTTTAAGCTTTTAAATGATGTATAACTCGACTGAAATGGACTCTCCTAACCTATCTAAATACTGGAAAGAATTAAAGCACACACTCTGGAAAAGAGTGCACTGAGAAAAGAGGCTCCGGAGAAAAGGGTCTATTCAAGTGTATCATCTTATCAAGTCGTGCTAAGTGTGCAATGAATGCGATGAAAAACAGGGTGTGAAACACCATAGCATTATAGCAACAACAGTGAAGGGGTTACCAAATTAAGCTGAAATTAAGCATGCTCTATTGACATATTCTATCCATTAGCTACTCATACCAATCTTCAAAGCAGTAGCATCATCCTTTCAAAAGTTACTGGGGTGGAAAGTGAAGCGTGTGTAAAGGATTTTGAAGAAATGAAAAGGGGCCTCTAGAAGACATACCTAATCACACTATTCTTCAAAATAAGTGTTCTAGAAAAATGGCTAAAATTGCAATTTCCCATTCATTTTATGAACGCAAACTTTAGACTAATGTATAAGAACAATTTCTCTTTCAGAAAATATGAAAAATCCAAGATATTGACCAGGTTGACCCGTTTCACCTACTTTTGAGTCCTCACGTAAAATCAGGGCATGCGACTTTTTGTTAGTTTCATAATGCACAGTCACATATGGAAAGCATTGTGAAGTGTTCGCACACATGCTAGATACAGTCTTAGTGTTCAGAGTGAAAGGGTTTGAAGATTATTGTCTTCCTTGCCCATTTCAAATTATATTCCTGCACTCACCGGATAACGTCTAAAGATGCAACTTCAAAACGGGTGCTGTTCGTTACTCCGAAGATTCGTTATTCCAAAGGTTTGTTAACCCGAAATACACAAATTCCCTATACCTAGAGGTTCGTTACTCCGAAAATGAAAAAGGGTTCGTTAATCCGAATATTTGTGACGTTATTCCAAAGGGTCGTTATTCCAAAGGTTCATTAATCCGAAAATGAAATAGGGTTCGCTGTTCTGAAGTCTCGTTCATCTGAAAATGAAATAGGGTTCATTAATCCGAAAATGAAATAGGGTTTGTTATTCCGAAGGTCTGTTGATCCCACAATGAAATAGAGTCCATCACGAACCTTCGGAATAACGAACCTTATTTCATTTTCAGATTAATGAACCTTCGGAACAACAAACCTTAATCACATTTTTGTATCAACGATCCTTCGGAATAACGAACCTTTGGACTAAAAAACCTTTGGAATAACGAACCTTCAGAATAGCGAACTGTAACCCTACAAAACAACAGAATAATATCACTCCTGAGTGAAACTGATTGCCAAAATTTGGGAATTTCACTACTGGACTTTTTGTCTAATGAACAGTGCAACAACTTGGAATCTACAAATGTCTTGTCAGAGCCCATCTTTCATGAAATGGGGTTCTCTAGTGACAACTCATGTGGTGAACAAAACAACACAATGACACCACTGCAAAAATCAATAATACTAACTAAAAGTAAAACTCTTCTCAATACTGGTCAATTGTATCCCCCTCCCCCCCAAAAAAAAAAAATAAAAATAAAAAAACAGTCACAGAGCAATACACAAAATTTCAGGGACAATTTTACTGCTTTATCACTGTACGCAGAGCTACCAGCAGTGAAATGCAAAGAAAAAAATCGTGACAGCAAGCATCACTATTTTATAGTAATTGGGAGGGTCTGCCAAAGATATGTACGTTTGAATACACAAAATTAATTGTTTCTTTTTCCATCCCCGCTCACTCTACCCATCCATCACTGGGTCTGCACATCTTTTTCTACAATAAGCTGTATTGGCTCTCCCACTCAACATAATTGGATGGCAATGGTGGAAAGCCTCAAACCCTATTAGCGAAATTGAAATCCCATAAATGAAGCATCCACACCATATCCATTCCATGAATAAATGAAAGGCAAAAAGCCATTGTTACAGAAACAGCATGATATTGCTGCATGCCATTTTTATTTCTTCAAAATATTGGTGGTGGGGGGGGGGGGGGAGTCTTCTTGTGGAAGCGGACTAAATGGGAATAAAGCAAATTAACAACCGCTTGCTCTGACCTATGAAAATGTGGCTTGGATGACACCGACAGCCAAACAATATTTACATACCATCGTGCAACTTTTCACACATTACACTACAAAGGGTCCTTTTTCAGATACATTTTTGTATGAACGCACTATTTTTGGAGACTAACCTGTCCAAATTTTGCCGTCTGAAAGTTTGTTTTTTTTTGAAATTCATAGCTGGTTGGTAAGCATGAAGCATATACAATGTCTTGAATGTTCTTATTTCCTGCATGTTCTTGACTGCACCTGAACACATAAACCTGTTTTGTTTGAACTGAATTCCTTTACCAGGGGGGCATTTCATGAAGCATTTTGGTCAGATATTTCTCTCACAAACTGTTACAAGCTACTGAAATCCCTGCATCTGATTGGCCGACAGAAAATTTTGAAATGCCCCCCTGGTTGTCAGCTTTCTTTAACATACTGTTTCTGAAATATGTTCTTTTGGGTGTTTTTTTTTTGGGGGGGGGGGTTGGTCTTTTTTCTTTTTTTTTAGTGGAATGAATCATATATCACTGGAAAAGAACTAAAACAACCAAAAAACATAGCAAACTTTGGATATCAATTACATCAGGCTATTGTGGTGACAGGTCAAAGGTAAAAAATAAGTCAATGATGCCGCAACATCATGACTCCTCATAACAATGCCATTAGAGTGAGAAATACAGCTGATGAAAGAGTAGCCAAACATAAAAATTGTCAGTTGGAAAAGTTCCCATTCTCTTTGTTCACTTCACATCAATTCAGTTTATTTCTTCCTCTTTTGTCATCACTAAGCAAACTATTATTTCACCTTTTCTTTTCCTTTTTCTTTAAGATGTTCAAGCCCTTGATATCCTTGAATTGTGGAGTAATGAGTCTAACCTGTATGCAAAGACAACAACAACAACAGTTTTACAGAGATGTTTCAGAATTAACGTATCAATTTTCAACTACAGCCATAAAGCTGCTTAGTGCTGGTTGCCACTGGTTAACCATTAACACTCTAACTCAGCTACACAATAATTTGTGTGCTCACTATTTGTCTAATATGTTATGAGGCAATGTACAGTTATTTATGGAGTTCTCTTGTGTCTTTTTTATTTCATTTTCACCTTGCTTTTTTTTTCTTTTTAACCCGTTGAGGACGGTTTGATTTTGCTACGACACGCAATTCCCATAGACACCTGCCCGAGTATACTCGGGACTCGTCCTCAACGGGTTAAAAATATGTCAATATTATCAGATCTCTCTCTCTCTTCTTCAGGGCATTTTATCATACACCTGAACTGTGCTACTTCTGAAGGGCGATGGGTTTAAATTTAACCCACAGCTTGTAGAAATCAGGTGTGCCGTAGTTAATCAATTGCAAAACATCATACATTATATTCAATGTGTTAAAGACCATTACCTACCAAATGTTTTTTAACACCAGGCCTGTTGTCACCTACAACTTGCAGCTACAGCTTAGTGTCCAGAACAAAACAAAAACAAAAACAAAAAAAATATGACACCTGGATATGAATTCCTGTGACAACCTCTTTGCATTTCCTGCTAGATATTAATTTCTGTAACATCCTCTTCATATTTCCGTCCGGAAAATCAGCATCAGGCCCCATGTTCATAACATATGAAACTATTATAGCACCGAGTATTTGAAGGAAACCAACACCCAAAGAGAAATGTGGAGTGAGTTAAAGCAGCAACATTAGCAGAACACATCAGTATGAGGAAAATCAGACAATTGAATTGAAATATGATTTTTAAAGTTTTGGTGTTGGTCCCCCTGGATGAGGAGACTAATATAGGTTATGACATCATGTGTGGAAAATAATACAAAGAAAATATAAAGGGAATTCCACAAAAATTCACTTTTCTAGCATAATGAAAGAGCACTTGACTAACCGCATTCAGAAAGCAGGGAGAATAATTGTACCGGTACCCTTCACATATGTCAGTATTAAGTTGATGGAATGTGTAATTTTCATGAAAAATGAATTTTTGCGGAATTCCCTTTGTATTTTTTTTACATTGCTGTCAACTCATGACATCATAACCTCCAGTAGTCTCCGAGTCCTCATCCAGCGGTTACAACACCAAAACTTTAAAAATTCATAACTTTTGCATCGATTGTTCAATTTTCCTCAAACTTTCACTGATGTGTTCTACTAATGCTACTGCTTTCACTCAATCCACATTTCTCTTGGGGTTTTTGTTTCCTTTAAATGTCACAAGGGCAATTCAAGACTCCTCAATGCACTGTATGGACAATAAGCATTGTTGAAAACCTATCAAGTTGTCTGTAGATCATGTGTTGGAGCCTCGGTTGTCAACTGTTGCTATTTAGCCTTACTAGTGCAAGTCTATTCAGCAACTGATGGATGCTAATAAATTGAAATGTGATCATTTGTCCCTCCTGGGCCTACCTTGGCATCACTTACAACAAATGCATTTAGACATAAACCCTCATGCACCCACCAATTTAGCATTCCCTTGGCATTCTTGTTACTAGTGGTAACTGGTAAGCACAAAATGAATGGGAAAATTAAAAAAAATAAAATAGAATGAAAACAAGAAGCCTTAACTTCTGGTATATAAAATGTGTGTTTGTTATCCCAGTTAGTTACGAACTACTGTAGTTACCAAACACTACTGTCTTCAATTTTAGTCAAGACAGGAAACTATCCTCTAGTCTGAACTGCCATAAAAATTATGTAATTCAGCAAAACCTATTTTTGAAATGTTAATGAAATATGGCCAAAATCAGCCACATTGCTAATAGGCTTCACATGTTTTGAGTTGAAATTAATTATGATTACTTGTAATTGTTTTTTTCCCTTTTTGAGCGAGTTCCTGGCTACTAATACATGAAACCACTTGCCTTAATTCACTTTGTAATGAAAGGCAACGTAACAAATGTACATCATGTGCAATAGGAGGTCCATTATGTGCTATGTTTACTCAGCAAGTAGTGCCATCATTCATGAACACGTAGCAAAGGCAATTGTCTGTAGCTTCCGCTGCAGTTCCCTATTACAGTCCACAAAAGCCAACATGGCACATGGAACTGAAGGAAGTATTCACTGCTGGCGACATTCAGAGTGACGTACTGAAATCGTATAAAAACGTTGTTGTGATTCACCCATGCATTACCAATTACATTCTATACCTGATTTGCTCATACAAAAGGGACAAAGACATAAAGAAGAAAACCCAACTTGATGTTGGTTGCAATTTCATTTATTACTCTTATTCTCCCACCAGAATGTAACACACCACCCACACCATCTCAAACATCGTCTCCCAAACCATCTCACGCACCAAGCAATATAAAGACTATTACCTTTTGCTGCAGAAGTTTGTGTTTTGGCCGTCCCCAGTTGTGAGCCAGCTAATCCAAATAAGATTGCTTGCGTGTATCAAAACTGTCGCATTTCATGCATTGGGATGTTAGGAAGGGAGCCGAGCTAGGAAATGGCTGCCGTTGCAATGAACAGGAAGCATTTTCTACTTCCTACAGCAGGATTTCCTCTCAAGCTTTTCGGGTTCTAGGCAGACATACTAAACACCAATCATTCTGGGTCTCTTATTTTTTTTTTTTTTTTTTCTAGCTAGCAATTTTACACGATCAATCACATGACCACCCTTTGTTGTGCACATAATATATACAGGTATATACTACAGCAGACTTTGTTTGCAGGAGAGCGAGAATAACTCGTGGAAAAACTGAAACTGGTGATGCTCCGTCCCTTTCTTTCTTCTGAGCCAATTCATAACTGGCATAAAACACACTATCCATATGCTCTTGAGAGAACTTGGATCACACAAAATGAAAAGCAAGCCGTACAGAATGAAACCAGCAGTGCATTGTGTCTCCCTAAATTTACTTTGTGATGTCACAAAGAACAATAATATCCAGTAATCATCATATTAAACCCTTTGTTCTCTTGGCTAAATGCATATCAGCACTGAAAACTGAGAACAATCATAAAACATGGTTTATGTCTCTCTCTTTTTCTCTCTCTCTTTCTCTCCTCTATCTCTCTCTTTCTCTCGAATATAAATAATCAAACCTGATTGAGTGACCACATGAAAGTTCCCCTCTGAAGAAATGGGTAGGTTAGAACCTGTGTATAAATAGCATCCACGTACCTTTCACAACCAGCAACAATGGATTTGGTTTCTGCTGATTGACTGTAAAGGGTGTATGACAACCAACAACCATTCAATCCTTCACAATATATCAGTCAGCCTCACTTTTTTTCAATTTTAGATCATTTTTTTTTTCCTCTCAAGAAAAGTACGACAAGGCTCAAAGCAAAAAGCCCTTCTTGGGGCCATCACCCCAGTGGCCCTTATCAGCACCATTTACTTCCAACGGCACTTTTCAGGGCTAGCAAACAAAATGACCTTTTTCAGGGCTAGCAAACTCAATGGTGATTTTCAGGGTTCACATCCACAATGGTCCTTTCAGAGCTAGTAAACCAAATGGCTTTTTTTTTCAGGGCTAGTACACTCAATGGCCATTTTCAGGACTAGTAGACTCAAAGGTCCTTTACAGGGCTATCAAATTTAATGGCTCTGTTCACGGCTTAAATTCAATGGGCCTTTTCAGGGCACATAAACCCAACGGTAATTTTCAGGGCCAGCAAATGCAAAGGCCCTATTTAGGGGCAGCAAATCCAATTGCTTTTTCAGGGCTAGCACACTCAATGGCTATTTTCAGGGCTAGTAAACTCAATGGTCCTTTTCACGGCCAGCAAATCCAATAGCCCTTCTTGGGGTTAGCAAATCCAATGGCCCTGTTCATGGTGTAAACTCAATGGGCCTTTTCAGGACAAATAAACCCAATGATCCTTTTCAGGACAAGCAAATCCAAAGGCCCTATATAGGGCTAGCAAACCCAATGACTTTTTTTTTCAGGGCTAGTAAATCCTATAGCCCTGTTCAGGCTAGCAAACTCAATGGTCCTTTTTGGGGACAGCAAACCTTTTGATCTTTTTCAGGGCTAGCACTCTCAATGGCCCTTTCCAAGGCTAGTACACTCAAAGGTCCTTCACAGGGCTAGCAAATCCAATGGCCCTTTTCAGGGCTTAAGCTCGAAGGGCCTTTTCAGGGCTAGCAAACTCAATGGTACTTCTCAGGGCTAGCAAATGCAATGCCCCTTTTCAGGGCTTGCAAACTTAGAGGGCTGGCAAATCTAGAGGCCCTTTCAGGCTAGTAACTCAATAGTCCTTTTCAAAGCTAGCAAATCCAATGGTACTTTCAGGGCTAGCAAACCCAATGGCTCTTTCCAGGGCTAGCAAATTCAATGGCCCTTTTCAAGGCTAGCAAACGTAGCCCTTTTCAAGACTGGAACTCAATTCCCCTTTTCAAGTTCAGGAAATCCCATGGCCCTTTTCAGGGCTGGCACACCCAATAGCTCTTTTCAGGGCTTATATCACTATGAGTGACAAACATCTCCAACGTAGCATCCAGAATGCATGAAAGCCAAAACACAGTTCTCGGAAGGGCTCGAAATTCATCTTCACCATCTGGAATTTGCTTGCAATACATCATAGGTGTGTACCAAGAAACATACCTGGCTGATGCCACTTGCCAGGATGATGAGTTGTTTTGGAGTATTTTGAGGTCAAAAGTGTAACATAACTTCCATCAACAGGCATATGACTTTTATTCCTCCAGTAGTGCTGGGTAGGTAGAATCTTATGTGATGATCAATTGTGCCCTAGCAATCACATTTCCAACAAGCTGTATACGATGCACTCTAGCACAGTAGGTCAGTGGATATTGCTCTGGCCCTTTTGGTCAATTATCAATAATTGATCACAAAAATTATAAAGCAACCACAAACAGGTATGCTCTGAAGTAGTACTTCTGGCAAACCTTTTTGGTCGGCATTTCATATTTTTGTCATCCCTCAACTGAAATCATGTTTTTATGGCATTCTTTGACACATTTCATAAGTGTACATTCTAGAGCAAAAAAAAAAAAAAATGACAATTCTGCAGGCATACTGAGAAGTCTGTCTTCCTTTTAATCCAACCTAGCAAATTATCATACAGTGTATGTTGCCAAAAGAAAAAGAAAGAATCAATATCGAAATAAGATGTAACACACATGATATACGCATACATACACAAACAAATTGAAATGAAAGTGAAAGTGAAAAAAAGCAAATGATGAACTCAATGTCTTTTCATCCATGTAAATGACTTTGTACCAATGTACTTTGATATATGTATTATTGAGGTGTCCAAGCAATCAGGTGGAACACTGGAAACATTGATTACAACGTCTGCAGCATTGAGACTGTCAACAATGGCCACCTGTCTAGAACATCCACATTTTGTTTTTCCAGAGTGGTCATTGTAGAGAAGTATGACTGTATATAAACCCACATACACATACACATACACATACACACAGGTATATCTTTACAATATATGTATAAATGTTTGTAAGTGCCAAAGTGCTTTGACACTGGGCCTACAGAGAATCATACAGTCCAAAGATTACACGAGAGATAGCTGAAGACAGATGGGCAATTCCGCAGTTAGGTGGACACGACATGGATAAAAGAAATGTGCCTCTTTATCTTACTCTTTGATTTAGGCATCAACTTATGCCATGGATGTTCGCCAATCATTATGGTCTTTCAAATTCAGTAGATTTAATTTTTCGTATTCATTGGTTTTGCGAGATCTAAAACCATCATTTCAAATGTACATGTGGGACTGGGGACATTGAAATTCTCTTAAATGCAAATTACAGTGGGTTCCTCTGAAAATTTTTTCCTCAAAGTTTTGCTAAGGGGTAAAAGATGAATACAATTGAATACTCCAGAAGTCATGTGACATTTTGTCAATTACCAAAGCGTGAAATAACCTGCGGAATTATTCCGGACAAATGTAACGTTACTATTAAAACCGTAACGTTACTAACCATGCTTTTTGGGGTCTAGCTAATAAATTTTCAGTCGAACTGCTAAAAATATTTGCGTGAACATTTGTCATGATGCAATAATTGAAATTAATGCAGCACTTTGTTTGAAGTAACTTGCATTTTTGCACACTTTTTGTTACAAGACATTGATTTTTTTTGTCATGTCCTTTTTTCGTAACGTTACTAACCAGCCCTTTTAGTTGCCATAGCAATTCTAATATTTATTGGATTGTATTCATTCTTTTTTATATCATACACCTGGGAAGGATGAACATGATTTTAACATGATTTTGACTTGAAATGAATAAATGGTGATTTAGTAGTAAAAACAAATATCTAAATTTGTTTAAATGTAACGTTTCTAACCATGGAATTGCCCAGATAATGAATCTGTATATCAAACATAACCTCACATGCCGTGCGTGATATACGGTGACCCAGAACCTGACACATTCATGTCCCTGATCCTGAAGAAGGCCATGATATGTTGAAGGCCTGATGATTAGAGGGAGCATTTGAGAGCAAGGTCCATCTTAAACTTAATTTCTTCAACATATACAACACTTAATACTGAGACACCACACACGTTCAGATTGGGAATAATTTCTTGTGCTGGTTAGAAATATGAATAAATAAATAGATACATAAATGATTATATATTTATATACCTTTGCATGTAAGTTTGTTTTTCAGCTAAAAAAAGGACATTCTGCACTTAGTCATTCATTTCATTCCTCTTTTTTTGGTGGTGCTATCAGCTGCGACTTGATGCAGATAAAAGAAAATAAGACATTTCTCAACCACAAACTCTGCATCATACATGATTACAATGATGGAACCTCGGTCACTTCACTCACCACTTAAATGGACATCTAAAAAAACAAGAAAAACATAAATGAATGCAAACCTTGGCCAAGTGGCTCTCTTCGCACTAGGTGAAAGGAATCTTTGTCTGTGCGAAAGAATTTAAGATCCTTCAGTATGCAGATGATACAGCACTATTTTTACATGGTACAAATGTCAGTTGAGCTACATATTTTGAATTCATTCGGAAAATGTAGTGGGCTGAAGATCAACAAGCAAAAAACAAAATGCAGTTTGGATTGGTGCATCGAAAGGTACAGTAATGATGACTTAGAAACAGAAAGACAAGTGCATTTTGTGCGAGATGACTTTTTCCATTATCTTAGTACAGATTTCCATCTTGTAACTGACAAAATATTGGCTTATAATACTGATAGATTTTTTTTTTGATTACGTAAAGCGTCAGATGAGTTCTTGGACTAAATGAAATATTACAGTTTTTGGAAGAGTAACAGTTGTGTAAATGGCTCTCTTCTGTGCTCAGAATATATTCTGCTACTTGACATCAACACTGTACACGTACCGCGGCTATGAAACAAAAATTGTCTTCTCCGCCACAAGCCAAGTTTTATCTATGCCAGTAGCCACCAAGAGCAAGATCTGCAGGCTGTCTCGATACCTAGAATAATAATACAAACAAAAGCCAGTGACAGACAACAAATCATTATGAGTATCACATCAAGTGCAGTAAATGCACAAGGGTTTCAATCAAGCCTTACTCTGACATGCCATGCAGTATTATTGACATATTCATTGGTCACTAGTTTGTTAGTTTGATACTTATTGTTTGGCCAAAATTACAGAACACACAGTTAAGTCCAATATATCTTTCTTTGTTTGTATTAGCTATCCAAACTAGTAAGACAGTCGTTATCACGGATCTCCAGGATTTTTTCTTTCGATGGTTGGAAGAGAGTCCTAAGAGGCTGACTAGATGATACTTTTATTAGCGTCATGTTTGTAAATTATTAATTACGCATAGCATTCGAGATGGAAGATTGCATGCTTCTTCAGGGACGAGGCGGTTCTTACATTGAAACCATACAGGCAGAGATGATGGTACCGCGAGCTGTACTGTGTCTGTGTCGAATTATAGAGTCGGTAACATTTACATCACGATTGTGACATCATTATATTGCTGCTTTGTTGGCAATATATGGGACAGTGGAGGGGTGGGGGGAGAGGGGAATGTGGAAGGAAACTTTGACCCCTAATCATCACAACAATGCATGCAGTTTGGTAATATGTCCTTATCTGGGACAAAGATGACATATAGTTAGCAACTATCAATTTGTTCTGTGTGTGTGTGTGTGTGTGTGTGTGTGTTGGCAGAAATGAACATTGAACCCCTTAAAATCTGTCATGATGATACCATGGTAATCGTGCAAAATTAACAGAACTCGTCCAGACTGCGCATTATGAGTAATTGAAATGGTACCATGCTCCATTTGCAGAGGGACTGTGATCTAAAGAGAACTTTGACCTTGTGATAACTGCCTTCATAACTGCAGAAATGGGGTTCCATGGATAGAACAATGGAAGGGAAAACAGAGAATGCAATATTTTGTGAAAGTCAAATACAATAAAAACAAAGAAAATATGTACCGGTAATGAAAATATAGACCAATACTATAGCTGACGATGAATCCCCATCATTATGTTCAAAGCAAGACTTCTTTCTCTCTCTTTGATAAATGATTCTTGAAAATGATTTCAATAAAATTACACCAAAGCTGGTTCAGTGGCAATAGTAGATGAGCAAAGTGACTAGAAATAATTGTTGACCTGATCATGACACCATTTCATATTTCATTATGAGAAACACTAAAAAGAGACACATAATGGACTTACTATGTGACCACCCATATACATAATTATTGGTGTGTGTGTGCATGTGTGTGTATGTATGTACATATGGAAGTGATACTAATAACTGAACTTTATGAATGCTAGATTAGCAAGTTTCTTTATTTAGAAATGTAAGCCTGCCTCATCGGTTTGTCTTGGTCATGTTTGAGCTACCACTAATTTTTTTCTCTGAAAACAAGGCTAACAATTTATTACAGCATACCAATATATATATATATATAAATATATATATATATATATATTTTTTTTTTTTTTTAACTTGTGCCTTGTAAGTTCATCTTTGTCCATGATACTGTTCTAGCCTGCAGTGGATATGCTTATCCACTCTAGCTCTATTAAAAAAAAAAAAAAAGTCTGCCTCATGGTTACCATGGCAATGCCATAGTGGCTGGCTCAATGCCTCGTATGGCATCAGTTGTACATCCTGAAGTACAATCACTAAAAAAAAAAAATCAAATCAAACCCCAAATAACTAATAAGAAAATATGGCGATATCAATAGAACACATCAGTGAAGACTGAGGAAAATTGGACAACCCACTCAATCAAAAGTTAACAATTTTTAAAGTTTCAGTGCCACCATCACTGGATGAGAAGACTACAGTGTTTTGTGATGTCACACAAGGACACTTATAAAAAGAAAATGTAAAGAGAATTCCACTAATTTCATATTTTATGAAAAGTACACAGATTCCCTCCTCTTGATACTGACAAACATTAAGGGTATTTTCCTTGTTTTCTGAAAGATGAAGTCAAATGCTTTATCATTATGCTAGAAACATGAAAATATCTTGAATTCTCTTCTAGTCTATTTACTTTATCATTGTCCATAAATGACATTATGACATGTTGTAGTCTTCTCATCTAGCAGTGGTGGCACCACAACTTTACATACTCAAAACTTTTGAACAGTGTCCAATTTTCGTCAAACTTCGCTGATATCTTTTACTAATATTGCTGCATTCACGCAACCCACATATATTTGGATTTCATGCCTCTCTATCACAAACACACTCACACATACATACACACACACATACAGATATGAAACATGTTTAAAGGGGAGACAAGAATGAAAAGACCTAATTTGATACATAACACATAATCACATTATACATGTATGTCCGTCATTATATATAAATATGTCAGAGATCATTTTGGCCTTCCCACAGGAAACAAGCAAATCTGGCCTTACCTTCAGATTGGCAAAGAAACTTCTCTGGTGACTTTCAGTAGCCCAGTCTTTTTAACTGCTCATCAGGCACCATACAAGCTCTGTCAATACAAGTGTGCAAACATCATAAATTGTAGCCTGTGTATTTAATTGCAAACATACATCCAAACACACACACACACACACACACATACACACACAGATACTATTTGAGTATCTATATGTATGTGGGCTTTCTAATACTACGGTAGAGCTACACACAGTAATAGGTTTATCACAATTGGAGTCTACTTGCCGGCCGTGACGTGTTATTTACCACTCCCCTGAAGGTCATTCCCTTAATGATATCCATAGATCAAGGATATGATTATAATTAAACATTCACATGCGCTGAATCCACACAGCACAATAAAATATGTACTGCAAAGTATGGCAGCAACAAGATTGCCAACTTCTCACACATGCATGGAGACCAATGACTTTCAGTTTCACAGCAGCTGTATGATAATTTTTATTTCTTTGTTGGTGGGGGGGGGGGGAGTTGGTAGCTGGGATCCAAAGTGCAGAAACAAATGTGAGATTTCCTGGTTATAGACTCACAATTACTACTACACCGTTCATAAGAAAATGATTGATACACAGTTAAAAAGTAAATCATAATGACTGAGTTCTACATGTAGTTTTGAAACATATATTGCATATTATAATTCACATACCAACAGGAAATCTGGCTAATCTTACAAGCATGCACGCACATTTAAAAATGTTTAAAAAATCAGCAGAAAATGCATTACTTCTCACCATTTTACCTTTTTCTTTTGGTATACAACTGTATAGGTAAAATGTGGAAATATACACTAATAATGGATGAATTCTTTCTTGACGCAATACTTGGCTCCAGACCAAACGAGCTGTAAGCTGGGCATCTGATCAGTGCACGGCAATCTCTGACAACAACAGTACAAACAACAAAATAGCAAACAACCAACTCTTTAGGATAAAAGGTGCACAGATTTACAGCATAGTTAAGTGAATTGCAGACAGACTCTTTGATGAACACAAACTAGATACAAATGAAAGATCTACCATCGCCGGCCACATAAAGATCCGGCGGTCTTCTTGTATGTGTCCAAAGTATTGCTGCCTTGATGCAATGCACAGAAGCTGCGGCAACAAAACTTGATGAGCAGTTATGAAAACGCTTGTCGAAAATTTGCCACTCCAGTCTCCTTGATTTTTCAGTGCTATCCAGGAAGTATCTGTTTTCGTTGCGTGCTGCTCATTTGAGCATCCCCGAGTGCAAAAGAGCTGGAGGCTCCAATTGGCTCTCCTTCCACAGAAGGAATAATAATATAAAAAAAAATCAACAAAACTGCACAAAAATTTATGTGTGCGAGCAGTCATGCATCACTGCTCACAGGGAGCGTATTACAGGAAATGGTGTGCACGATGCATGCCTCAAAGTGAATAAATGGCTACAAGAACATCTAGCATGTTTGCTGCCATTATAATGCAGAGCTCTATACAGTAATAATCCACGGAAGTACAGCCTTGGCTGCATGCCACTTATAGGAAGTGTGCACGGTGGACTTTGTCACCCTCGATAATAATCAACATTATCTCTTGTGGGTGGGTTGCTGCTCAGACATATAATTATACTCTGCTCTTTTATTCCTGTTCCTGAATGGTAAGGATTTGCCTCATTGCCCTGCAAGGAATATGAATATGAGCCCATTTCTCATGCAACTCCCCCCCCCCCCCACCCCACCATACACTGAGGGTCTTTCTGGAACTAAATTGTGTTTGCACTTCCTGGTGGTCTCCTATGTCGAGCACGAGGCGACTGCAGGACGACAATCAGTCGGGTATAATATCCGCAAACAAGATGTTATCTTACAAAGAAAGTCTGTTGAAACGTGTATATATATATATATATATATATATATATATATAGCGAAGAATCAAGAAATAAACTAGTAATGCATTATTTCGCCAATAAGAATGAGTTTATTGAACAACTCAAATTTTCGGTGGCCTCCACCTTCTTCAGGAGTATATATATATATATATATATATATCAGCAGGCCAGTGAAGCCACAGTTAAAGGGTGTGTACAGTTCTGGTCGAGGTGAGGATTTAGCTTTTAACGTTTTGCGAGATATTCTGAAACCACTCTATGAGATGTCAAAGAGCACGCAGTTCTAAGGGGTATCAAAAGTTTATTCGATGAAAATCGGTTTTGAAATGGCTGAGATATCCATAAACAAGGTGAAACAAAGAGATCTCAATAAAGTTGTGGCATGTTGCCTTTTATTATTAGCACTTTTTTTTTTGATATCTCAGCCATTTGAAAACCAATTTTCATCAAATAAACGTTGAATCCTTCTTAAAATTACATGCTCTTTCATATTTCATAAGAGGTTTTTCATTATCTCACTTAGGAATGTTCAAAACATGAATCCCCACCTCAACCAGTACTGTACAGTCCCTTTAAAAGCGTTCAAATCTTGGCAAACACTTTCTAACATTGTCCAGTACTTTGGGAGAGAACTCATACTAAGACAGCTGTCTTGGTCACATTCCTGTGATTTTACTCAATCAGAACTTTGCATCAGTTTGTAGAATATCATATTAGTGACTTCATATTTTCTTGTTGGTAAAATTTCCTCTGTGTCTACTTTTGACATACACTGTATATATCCCAGAAACAAAATTCCTAACATTCCTCTAGAGCAGGTTAAACAGTTAAATTTACAAAACATGAAGGAAAAACAGATGTAATTTTTGTGCTTGGCTCACAACATTATCTTCCTGCTGCACTATCGCTAAGCTATGAGAAGTGGTGGTATAAAGGACAAAACCGAAGCGGGCCTTAGACTTAAAGTGCATCAAAATACATTGGTTAAGGCATACATCTTTGCAAAGCTGTGAAATAACATAACATCTGCCTTTCATTAGTATACAAACAAACAAACACACACACATACACACACACACACATATTTATATACACACAATATAGTGTACTTATCTGTCCACTAAAACAAGCTGGACAGACAAGAGAAAAACAAAAATTCACAAATTTCTACTGACAACAACTATCAAATACTACCCAAACTCAATGTCACCCTAGAGAGAGTTGATAAATGGCAGCTCATGACGTTCATGCAAATATTTGCAGTCACCCATTCCAAACTTATATATCCCTCAAAAAGACAAGCTTGCACTTTACAATGCACTGTCACTGCACTATAGAGGGCGCTGTTGCAGAAATCACTTCATGCTCTCACACACAAAATCGTTTCACTTTCATACTTGTTTTCCTGGGTTGTTGAATGGCCTAGGAGGGGTGACACTTTGTGTAAATCACAGAATCATCCCACTCTGTTGTCACTCATAAAGAATTACTGTTTCACTTTCACGCAAATTTCCCAGGGCAATTGAATAGCCTGTTCTTGTTCCACATAATCATTCCACTCTGACACCAGTTAGATTTATAGGAATTATGTACATTCAGCAGTTCAATACAAATTGTCAAAAAAGGGCAATATATATGATAGAGCAAAAGTTGACATATCTGGCTAGAGAAAATGCTTGCCGGCAACTACATTTGTATCTCTTGTTCACCAAAGTGTGGCTGATATATGTCATTTATCAGTTCGCATACTCTCCAGATTGCATTGGACAGTCCTAATCAAGGTTAGACAATTCTGACAAAGCACGAACACTTTCTGACATTTTCCTTTTCACTCTTAAACACTACCCATGCTTAAAAGACACAGAAGTATAACTCTCTTGTACAAGAATAATTGTACTACTGTATACGCCAAATATTTCGCGAGGTTTTTATTTCCGTGAATTTTGCGAGTCGGGTGCTATTCGCGAAATTAAAGACACGCGAAAATATTGACTCTGATCCCCCAATGTGAATGTTACGTACGTGTGTACATTTCTCCGTTTAGTACAGGACTCCACGATCGCGAATTTAACCACTCGCGAAATCGTCGGGAATTCCCAATTTGCAAAAATTTAGACTCGCGAAATATATGGCGTATAGAGTATTTAACTTTCACACACCATTACAATTGTGTAGGATGTTAAAGTTAGAAAATTGTTGTGATATCAGAACTTCATACCAGGTATCATACATGATGGCAATCCTTCAATCATAGACATAGAAGACAGAAAGACTAGTTAACTACATGTAGGTACGTATATAACTACATAGGTAAAAAATACAATTGAAAACCTAGCCACTGACCAGATACTGGATTGGAAAAGTTGGTTCATTGGTACCATGTTCAAACATTACAAAAAAAGAGAGCAATAAACAGCAACTAGACTTGGAATTTGTCAACACTGACAAATTAGGTGATCCGATCTTTTCGAAAATCAATGATTTGAGTTCTGATCCCAATATAGGCATGACCATACAGGTTTCATCTGTGTTTAGGAACATTGGCCGTGTGATGTTTGGATTCTCATTTAGAAAAGGGAGTCAGGTCTGCCATCTTTGGTACCAAATTCCGTATACACTATAACGAAGATACAAAATGAAGTACATATGACCTTTGACCCCACTTTGCACAGCCAAGATGGCATCTGAGCAAAAAGTGGTTATTTTGTGAAATGATCCTTGTAACATGGTCTTTACGTGTGCAAAATATGGAAAAGATAAGACATGTATTCACCAAGATACAAGATGATACATTTATGACCTTTGACCCTAATTTACATACCCAAGATGACGTCTGATCAAGTAGTTGTTATTTTATGAAATAATGTACGTGACATGAACTAAACATGTGCAAAATATGGGGATGATAGGGGGTGTTTTTCTTGAGTTATTGCAGAGAAAGTTGCAGAAAGAAAGAAATATCTCAATACATCGAAGATAAGTTTGATTTCAACCAAGTTTTTTGACGTAATCTCGGCGTCGTATGAAAAAATAGAGAGTACCTTGACGACAGCTCAAAGTCTCAGCTACAACATACTAAAATCTGGGAGAAATTCACCGAAGAGTAAGTGAGCTAGTGCTCGATAAAGACCGTCATGTCAATTTTCATTTCCAGAAAAATTCCCTCCCATAGAGATAACACGTAAACTGGTTAAATTTGACAAGGTTACATTATATCCATTTTCACGAGGTGAAGACATCATCCGATTAAAACTTTGATTGAACAAAACTTAAAGAGTATTAAATTGGCTACAACATACTAAAATCTGAGAGAAATTCACCGAAGGGTAAGTGAGCTAGTCGTCGATAAAGACAATCAGGTCAATTTTCACATCTAAAAAAATTTACCTCCCATAAAGATAACACGTCATAACGAAGATACAGGAAGAAGTACATATGACCTTTGACCCCACTTTGCACAGACAAGATGACCTCTAAGCCAAAAATGGTTATTTTGTGAAATGATCCTTGTAACATGGTCTTTACGTGTGCAAAATATGGGAAAGATAGGACATGTATTCACCAAGATACAGGATAAAACATCTATGACCTTTGACCCTAATATACATACCCAAGATGGTGTCTGATCAAGTAGTTGTCATTTTGTGAAATAATGTACGTGACATGAACTAAACATGTGCAAAATATGGTGGTGATAGGGTATGTTTTTCTTGAGTTATTGCAAAGAAAGTTGCAGAAAGGAAGAAATATTTCAATACATCGAAGATAAGCTTTGATTTCAACCAAGTTTTTTGACGTGATGCCGACTCCGTATGAAAAAACGAAGGGCACACTTACGATAGCCCAAAGTCTCAGCTACAACATACTAAAATATGGGAGAAATTCACTGAAGCATAAGTGAGCTAGTGCTCGATAAAGATAGTCATGTCAGTTTTCATTTCCAGAAAAACTGCACTCCCATAGAGATAACACGTAAACTGGTCAAATTTGACAATGTTACTTTCAATCCCTTTTTACGAGGTGATGCCGTCATCCAATCAAAATGTTGTTATTATATGACTGAAAGACCATCTAATAAGCCACAACATATTGAAATTTGGATGAAAATCAACAAAAGAATAAGTGAGATATGCTTGAGTGAACTTAAAATTCGATGACGTCATTTTGAAAATTTACTTTTTTTATTTTATTAAGAAATTTGATATCTTTTCATCATTTTTCCAGCATCGCCAACCCATGAAATGACATGTACAACTCATCAGCTTTCAGAATATGTAAAAAAAATGGGGGGTCACCGTCCATCCTGACGAGTAAAATCGGATTCAAAATTGGCGGTTTTTTTGCATTGTTGCACTATATATCACCCTTGACGCGCGCGCGGAATTTCAACTTTGACGGGCCCGTGTGACGTCATATTGAGTCGGATTGACTTGAAACTTGGTAGAAATATTCCTTGACATTATAGGCATCCGATAAATGTGAAAAAATGGGAAATTTCTATTGCATAAGAGCTGTGCGTGCGTATATGTGCGCACGCGTACGCGTCCGTCCAATTTTTTCAATTTTTCAAAAAATGCTCCGATTGGTCTGAAACGTGTGCAAAAAAAATTTGAGCTCGATTTGAGCATACAAATATTTCAACGCGCGCGTACGCGCACGTTTTAAGAGAAAATATGAATTTTGATTATATGAGTAGAATGCGCTTGACTTGAACTATATGTGACGTAAATTTCATTGAAAAATTCCATTCCATTAATGAGATAGGAGTGAAAATGTGTTTTCATATAATGACGTCATAGTGACGTCACGGTCGACTGATCACTATGATTTTATAAAATTTGTCGTCTTTGGGACATGATACATATATGGTATGAGTTTGAAGTTGATACTCCGAGTACTTTCTGAGTACGTAGATACACAACTTTTGTCCAGAAATAAAGAAGAAGAAGAACCAACAAAGAATCCGTACAGATACAGAAGGTGATCCGAGAGGATACTCGGATCACCTAATAAATAAATAAATCCTGTTTTCAAGGATCCACTGCAGTGTATTAATTCTTATACATTTTGCAAGATGACCGATGTAAATGAAATAAACAAATCATAAAAATATAGCTTTATGTAACACCACTGCTGTGTACATTGTATCTAAGGTACGAATTGCTAAAATTTCCTCATGGAAAGAGATAATACTTCATTCTCACTTTCTCAGTAGTTGTCGATCACAAATTTAACCATTTCACAACAGCACAACATTGTCTTACTAGTCCCAATTTGAGATATTGCACTCAAGAAATAGTAATACCCAAATTAAGATTTATATTTCGTAGAGCTTGGTGCAGGTTCAAATCCAATTGTAGAATAGATCCCTTACACAAAAAGAACTGTAAATGATTCGCTACATGACTGGATGTGTTTGATTGGTGCATTGATATTGATAATCAATGGGTCTGCATGGTAAGCTAAACACAGTTTTATAGTAGTTTGTCCTGCAGCTGCACAGGCCACCATGAAACCAACTTTGTACAATAGGAGAGATTGAAACACTAGTCAGAGTATGAATAAACATGATCACATGACAGTGATCCATTTGTTTTGTTATCCAACAGGGCTGATATGCTGGGATGTTACATTCTCCAAAAAGCAAAACCCAAGAATTAGTCTATATTCACACACAAACACACTGTTAGTAATTATATAGCTTCTGACCATCAATCCGAGCATTGAAAATTTAGGGTTTCTGGGACGAACACTGAACTCAGGCTTTCTGTAGCTCAGTTGGTAGAGCACCAGGCTAGCAATCCGGAGGTCGCAGGTTCGAATTCCGATGGAATCCCATTTTCTTTGCTAATAAATTATATGGCTGTATTCATTTCTGGTCAGTTTCCTTCTGTTTGCATTTGTTTACATACTCAAAAAAGCTGCATCACTTCAGAGATCCCTCGCATTTATCCCAAAGTTGAATTATCCTTCGGGTTCATGCCAGGTTTAAGTATGTGCATGTGTGTCACACACAAACACACTGCTATACAAACTGTAGCTTACTGACCATCTGAGCATTGAGAATTTAAGGTTTCTGGGACCAACACTGAACTAGGGCTTTCTAAAGCTCCCTCGGTAGCTCACCGCGCTAGCAATCCGGAGGTCTTGGGTTTGAATTCCGATGGAATCCTATTCTCTTTGCTCATTTTTCCACAAATATATCAATTTTTTGTGCAATCAATAGAATAACTGTATGTTTTCTTCACACCTCCAGAGGCAGAGCCACCAATAACTTGTGTTGTGAAGTGTATAGATGTGTGACACAAGAAAACTGCATGCATACATAAATGGAGTTTGTCGTGCACACAGAATGCATACAGTCTGCATGCACTGTGCCTACCCTGCCTGTCTGAAATCTGTAGTTTGTATGATCAATGATGTAAATTCTGACAGGATTATGTGGTACTAACCTCCAGCAGGAATGACTCTATGCAGGGGTGAAGTCACTAAGTCCCTAGCCCTTGCCTTGCACAGCCATTCTTTGAACCCTTTCTCACAGTTTTCCCTTCCCATAATACACTCCTCGATGTGCATTTGACCAATAGGGATAGGGATAGGGATAGGGATATAAAATATTGTTCATAGTGTACCCAGCACATACAACTGTGTACCATGCCTGCTAAAACACAAAAGTGATACCCTACGGCTTGAACCTTGAACCTTGAATGAGTACTCTCCCAAAAGCGAAGACGCTGTCCTGGAGAGGGCTGTGCTGTGCGGTGTGCTGTAGCATGTGCCTGTGGTTACTACTTTGGCAGGGAGAGTGTTCCAAATTCTTATGGCTCTGGGGTAAAAACTGTAGAAGTGGCAGTTGACTCTGGAGTATGGTTGGAGGTATGACAGGTTGTGGTTCCTTGTGTTATTTTGTGCTATCCTGATTTCTTCTGGCATGGTTATGTTGACAAAACCATAGTGGATCTTGTACAACATCTCGCTTTGATGGAGGATGCGACGATGCTGTAGTGTATCCCAGCCGAGAGAAGAGAGCAGAGGGGTGACACTGGATTCCCTTGAGTAATCATGGAACACGAACCTGGCTGCTTGGCGCTGGATGTTTTCTAAGATCTGGCTGTCTTTCTGGGTATGTGGGTTCCAGGTGCAGGTTGCGTACTCAAGCTGAGGTCTGACGAGTTGGTTGTATGCAGCTACCTTCACCTTCTTGTCACATTTGCCTAGGGTTCTCCGAATGATGCCAAGGGTTCTGGAGGCCTTAGCTTGGGTTTTCTGTGCGTGTGCACCCCAACTCAGGTCATTGGTAATTGTGACACCTAGGTATTTGTAGGATTTTGTCTGCGTTACGGCTGCGGGTATTTTACATTGCAATATTAATTAGGATACAACAAACACTTACGATGCCAATGTAAGACAGCTATTAAGTCTACATTTTTTGACAGTTTTTCTTTCATTTAAACATTCTGCCAGTTTCAGTTCGGTAAGGCTCAAGAGTTCAGTTTGTAGGCCCTATCTGTCGTCTGTTTTCAGGTTGTCACCCACTGGCTTTATTCCTCTCATCACTTTCCTTCCTTTCCTATTCATAAATGTCAATTCACTGCATCTCCACATCTGACTCGTATATTCAACATTCTGTCTTGTTGCCTTCTTCTTCCCACTTTTACTTTCACTGCCATTGGTAGTTTCAGTGAATTTGGTTCTCCTTGACTCTTTGTCTCTAGTTCATGGACTCTACATTTAATTTTTAGTTTGGCCTGCTCCATTCGAATTCTGTTTACCTTGGATGGTTCTCATAAACTAGTTTCAAAGATGCAAATGTGCGTATGTATACTTCATGTTCAAGCAAATTATGTTCATTGTGGTTAACAAACCTGAGGCAGGCACCCCAAAATAAATATGTGAACCTCGGGGCCCTAGTATACGTAGAGCACTGTCAGCAGGTCAGTGTGCAGTGTAGTTATAACTTATCTAAAAGTTTACATTGTGCTAATCGAATGTAACATGGATATCTAACATTAGTAGGGCCTACCTCACCACGTCGTTATGTGCGTCATATATATGTTTGCTCCCCACCTTCCTGATTACTCTGAATAATAACGAAATCAGTGAAAACAAGATAGATATTTACCTGGAGAAGCTACGGAAACAACATCGGCTATCGCAACTGTAAAGTCAGCCCTGGGACGCTGAGCAGCAGGGGATCAATACCGTACACGGCCCATGGCATGGCCTGGGCAACACGGTGCGTGCGTGCATTTAGTGGCCTAGCAGCGCCTCACCATGAGCTCGAGCTCCGTAACCTGGCTGTGGAATCATAGAGCACGTGTCAACTTCATACATGTTAGTTATGTTGTGAATGAGGAACCGCTGTAAACAAAAAAGCACGCGGAAAAAAAAATGGGTGTAGCCTTTGATCAAAGAACTCACGGACTACAATATTTCATGAAAATAATGTTCTCTGCATGATTGCTCTCTGAGATATTTTCAATAACATTATCACATGTATTTATTACTCCATTGAGAATATAATACCTCCAAATCACATAATAAAGAAAATTTCTACCACTCAATGGAGAACATCATTTTCGAGCGCTATCTTTAGAGGCTACTTATGAAAACACCACCTTTCAGGGCTCACACCACAGAACTCAGTTCTGTGGCTCACACCCATAAATATTTCCCCATAGGGATGTGTGTTAAAAATCAAATTTCAAAAAATTCTATAAAACAGATGGGATAAATGAGGTGTTTCAGCTTCACTAACCTGGATAAGTTAGATATACCCTTTCATTCATCAAATTCTCAGGGTGGATAATTCAGTTCAAATTCTGTCCAGGGGTCCGCAAAGCCAGACTACGAGTTCTTATCACTCAAAAAATCACCCATTTTCCGTACACGTACCCAATGAAATATAGTCCCCTCAAATTCCACCAGAAAAGCTTTCATCTTCCAACCAAAATGTAATGTGTAGAGGAATTCATACTCAATATCTACAGCTATTCAGTTTTTTGCCAAACTACATCATTGATTTTTAATCAATGTTTTTCTTCATTTATTTTGAAGGGGCCTGGGGCATTCCCTTGTATTTACGGGTGTGAGCCCTTCACTGCCATTGGTAGTGAAAGTGACCTTTTGACCCGCACTTCTCTTCCTCCATTAAAAAAAAAATACAAAAAACAAAACAAAACAAAACAAAACAGAGCAAAATCTAGAAATGGGATTTGACCCCACTGATCTCTAACGTGAGTAGGCCTAAGCCCTCGCTTGTAAGGACGAAAATTGCCATGAACAACAAGAAGAAGACGACGAAGAAGAAGATGAAGAAGTATAAGAAGAAGAAGAAGAAGACGAAGAAGAAGAAGAAAAAGAAAAAGAAAAAGCATGACAAAAACATCACAGGCCAATGGGAAAAAGGCATACATAAACCAAGGACGATGTTTTTGATGTAACAAATTTGTATGAACCAGCCTTTCTCAAGCTATATATATTATACTACTATAGTATACAGACAGAGAAAGTATATTGGTTGTATGAATTCTTCATAACAAACCACGTATACTTTCTGTTACCACTTATAAAAGACCTGTTAGTAAAGGGCGTTGAAATAATTTATGAAAGTTGTTCTACAGTTCAAGGACCGAGTCACACGTTATTCAATCTGCCTGTGTCAATGCTTTAAATGCTTTACACTTGCAAGCATCAGTATGGTCCTTCTGTTGTTGCTATATGTCAGGCAAGATTCCCAGTTTATCATGTCTTTTAAAAAGAAGGAAAAAATAACTTTAGGCCTACATGGGGTGGGGGTTGGGAGGATGGGGTCATTTTTTCTTTCTTTCATGACCACTTCGTGTCGCTGGCTATTATTGATCTGACATTCTGTGACACATTTACACTCGTGATTTCATCTTACGAAATTTGAAGAAGATGCATGAAGAAGACGACCTCGAGGAAGTAGAAATGAAGAAGATGAAGGAGAAGAAATTAGAGGATTTGAGAAGGAGATTCTTAGAAGTGCTGACCATCAACACTTTCGCGCTTCATCACCTGCACACGCACTCACAGGCACCACTCCTGTTTACCAAGTAATTGTATAAAACTGGATTTACGCGCACTTTAACATGGCCCATCTGTATTAGTGTTCAAGTACTACAATAAAAAATGGTAATTTAACTCTGGCTGTCCGTCTGTTCAAGCACGGCTTATAACGGCGGCCCTCTGCATCATATGTATATATTATATATTGTACTGTGAATTAAGTCATTATTGGCCATATAAACATTTTGTATGTTATTTAACGTTTCATTTGTCTTTACATACAAAATATGATTTACTATGTAATATGTCAATAATTTTCAGAATTGTATTTCTGTAATTGAACCTGCCTTTGTTATTTTTGTTATTCTGAAAGAAAATATGAAATGCAGAAAATAAAATCTTTTCAAACAATAGTATACTGAGTAAAAGTATTACGTTGCAAGTATTATTTAAAGGGATGGTACAGTTTTGGTTGAGACCTAATTTCAGGTTTCTAACATTTTTTGATGAAATATTGAGAAACCTTTTATAAAATATGAAAGAGCATGTAAGTCTATGAGGAATTGAATGTTTATTTGATGGAAATTGGTTTTGAAATGGCTGAGATATCCCAAAAAGAGTGATTCTAATAAAGTGTGGGACCCACACTTTATTACGATCGCTTTGTTTTACTTTGTTTTTGGATGTTTCAGTCATTCCATACCGGATTTTCATCAAATAAACTTTGAATTCCTCTTA
The DNA here is from genome assembly GCF_964275005.1 of Diadema setosum. Taxonomy (NCBI): domain Eukaryota; kingdom Metazoa; phylum Echinodermata; class Echinoidea; order Diadematoida; family Diadematidae; genus Diadema; species Diadema setosum. The sequence goes on from NC_092693.1 coordinate 23,589,626, forward strand.
AAATGGTATGCTCTGTGCTATATCATAAGTGTTTTCTTGGTATCTCACAAAAAGTTAAAAGCCCAATTCTTATCTCCACCAATACTGTACCATCCCTTTAAATCATACTACTAAAAACAATACAAATTTTTAGATTATATTAATGTGCAATAAACATACAAAGCATGCAAATAAGATAGTAGATAATTTTCCAGTCAATGACAGATAAAACGCAGGATGGAAATGGATGGAGCTTCATAATCAGAGGAGGTTATTCGTAAAAAATGAAAAAAAAATAATTATTTCATAAACTATATTACATATAGCAGGTCATTTAACAATATTATTCGGTACATATCTTTCAATATGGTAATATCATCAGACTGAACGTCACCAAAGTTAGAAGGGAGATTAATGTTATACTAGAAGGATAAAGTCATTAAAAACCATCATCTTTTTCATCCCTCGTTTCCCAATAATATAGGTTTTCCCGGCCAATTTCGCACTTTTTTCAGTCCAATTCCTAATTGCTGCATTCAATTTAGCACAATTTAGCCCAGATGGCATGTTTGGTATATCAATTTTGAAATCTTTTCATTCAAATTCATTTTGGAGCATTCAAATTACCTTTAGCATCATTCGAATCAGCACTTTTTCATTTCAAATTCGTAAGGCAAGCACCATTTCGCAAATCGTTCATTCAATTTAGCATGATGTAGTCACGTGATCACGAATACGCTGCGCTCGTTCATTCGAATTCATTCTTGGGCATCCAATTTCGCATTTACTGCAGTCAATTTAGCAGACACGTTTATCCTTTGATTCCTTTCTTAATTTTCATTCATCATAAGTATTGTTTACAAGCATCTTGACATTTCATATTTTCGCATTCATTCTTTATTCTGATATCATCTTTGCAATAATACTTTCAAAATATGTGTATGTGTTTATAATGTTCTATAGCATTATTTCATTCACAAATACATTAATCTTAAGTTTGTTTTGACATTGATTGGGAGTAGGAGGTTTCAATTTACATCGTGATTATTTCCTTCATCTGCATGTTTCATTATTTTCATTTGGTGGGTGCTATATTGCGTTGATTATCATTGGGAGTAAAGTTCTTGGATCAGCTCTAGAGATCAAGCATTTGAAGGTTATTACCATCAAATGCTTCTATGATTCTTTCCCTGTCTTCTTGAGACGTATACGCCTGTATTTAACTTGTGCTGCCATGCCTGGACATAATTATTATTAAGAAAGTGAAGTGAATCTATGGTACTGGTGCATGTATAGTTCTGATAACATGTATGAAAGAAGAGGGGCGTTACAGAACAACAAACTTGAGTTATTTAGGATCAAAGATAATAATGATGATAATAATAATAATAATAATAATAATAATAATAATAATAATAATAATAACAATAATAATAATAATAATAATAATATAGGTTTTCCCGGCCAATTTCGCACTTTTGTCAGTCCATTTGATAAAAGGTTCATTCAATTTAGCGAAAATCCTCGTCACTGCACATTCTGTCATTCAAAATTGCAACTTGTTCGTTCAATTTAGTATTTCGGTCAATGAAATTCGCACATGTGCCTTTCGAATTCGTAAAACAGGCATTCAAATTGGCACGTGTTCTTCAGTCATTCAAATTCGCCAGCACTGGCGGAAAATGGTATTTCAGTCATTCAATTTCGCGTATGGGCAGTCAAATTCCAAACATGTTCATTCAAATTGGCGTAATGTTATTTCTATTTTGAAAAAAGGTGAGAACCGTGATTTATACGTATTTAAATGTGAATTTCTGTTTCATCCACACACTGTTAAGTATATAGTAAAGGTATCTTTGACCGTAAATAATTCAAGTTTATTGTTCTGTAACGCCCCTCTTCTTTCATATATACATGTTATCAGAAGTATACATGCCATGCTTGCACCAGTACCATAGATTCACTTCACTTTCTTATGTCCAATCATGGCAGCACGAGTTAGATACAGGCGTATCTCTCAAGAAGACAGGGAAATAATCATAAAAGCATATGAGGGTAATAACCTTTACTTATTGATGGCTAGAGCTGATCCAAGAACTTTTATTTATTCCTAATGATAATAAACGCAATCTAGCACCCACCACATGAAAACGACGAAACATGTAGATGAAAGAAATAATCACGGTGTAAACTGAAACCTCCTTCTCCCAATTAATGTCAAAACAAACTTAAGATCAATGTACCTGTGAATGAAATAATGCTACCGAACATTATAAACACATACACATACTTTGAAAGTACTGTTGCAAAGGTGATGTCAGAATAAAAGCATAAACGTGTCTGCTAAATTGACTGCAGTAAATGCGAAATTGGATGCCCAAGAATGAATTCGAATGAACGAGCGCTGCGTATGCGTGATCACGTGACTATCTCGTGCTAAATTGAATGAACGATTTGCGAAATGGTGCTTGTCTTACGAATTTGAACTGAAAAAGTGGTGATTCGAATGATGTAAAAGGTAATTTGAATGCTCCAAAATGAATTTGAATGAAAGGATTATAAAATTGAAATACCGAACATGCCGTCTAGGCTAAATTGTGCTAAATTGAATGCAGCAATTAGGAATTGGACTGAAAAAAGTGCGAAATTGGCCGGGAAAGCCTATAATAATGATAATAATTATTACATTTATATGGCGCTTCATACTGACGTTTCTAAGCGCAGTTCTTGGATAGTAAAGGTATCAAAGATACATTTACTATATACTTAACAGTGTGTGGATGAAACAAAAATTCACATTTAAATTCGTATAAATCACGGTTCTCACCTTTTCAACATAGAAATAACATTACGCCAATTTGAATGAACATGTTTGGAATTTGACTGCCCATACGCGAAATTGAATGACTGAAATACCATTTGCCGCCAGTGCTGGCGAATTTGAATGACTGAAGAGCACATGCCAATTTGAATGCCCGTTTTACAAATTCGAAAGGCACATGTGCGAATTTCATTGATCGAAATGCTAAATTGAACGAACAAGTTGCAATTTTGAATGACAGAATGTGCAGTGACGAGGATTTTCGCTAAATTGAATGAACCTTTTATCAAATGGACTGACAAAAGTGCGAAATTGGCCGGGAAAACCTATATTATTATTCCTCGTCATGCGGGCAACTTTACCCTCTCCACTTATTATTTCAGACAACTTAATATGAACTAAATTTATGTTCATTTGTTTTATGCATTTTGGGGATATTGAAACGTTATCACAGGGGGAAAAAAGAGCATTGTGTATTGTCAGGTTGATTGATAATTCTTATTCAGACCAAGGAGATGACTTTCAGCATTGATATGTCGTGCAATGAACATTCTCGACACGGGAACATCGTTATAGCAGAGGAATCGAGAGCAGAACAGAAGAGCTATAGTGGCACAATACCCCCCTCCCCCCTCCTCCCCCGAAGAGAAGGGCCAGGGGCCCGCATGAACACACACAAAAGTTATGGTGAAAACCTCTTCCAAAAGCTCCAAAGACAACAGAATAAGAGTGGTGTTTGTTTGTTTGGTTTTTTTTTTCTAATATAAGGGAAAATAAATCAAGATCCATACAAATGACCTCGATCGGATTAACCTCCCACGCATCCCCGCGGGCTACTCTCGTTTTGTGAGCGTTTATGGTTGAGAATCACCATCCCTCAGCTCTGTCGCTGTACAGATCTTCTGAGAATTTGAGCGGTAAATGAGAAAATAATTATGCAACAATTAGCAATCAATTTGTTTGGCGCTTTTTCTTGCAAATCCTGACTGCTTTAATTGAAAATTTCCGAAAGAATTCCATCCAAAATGTGCACCAGATCGACAAAGTATGTATACGGCCATGAACTCAGCTAACGTCTCTAGACTATTGTGTACTATGGGCTTATAATTATAGCTCATTTAATAGGAAGTGATTAACCAGGAAAAAAAAGGGGGGCTGACAGATTTAGCAGCACAATGCTGAACTTGGTGTATATGTTAAAATAGTTCATTGTATGTATAGACGAAGAGCATCAGAGGCTTTTCTACATGGCATGTTCAACTTCACAGGTAACAATTTAATTGATTTTTACGTTTGAAAATTTTTGATATACCCCTCCCGCCAATTTTGAACCCCCTCCATAAACATAGAGTCCTAGTTAATGGCCTTTGCCCATGGCGTAAATTTCACGAACTGTGTTTATATTCTCTGAAGTTTGTTTGTTTTTTTTTTTCATGTTCCATATTCCACATTTCATACAAGTTTTATATTCCATTTGATTTGAAGCAGAAATGTTTTTTGAACCAATAATGCACAAATGTAAAAGGACATATTATTGGCGTGTAATACAAGAGGAACCCACAAAAAAGTAAAGCTTGTAGGATGTGGGCTCCAAAAATATAACATAGGTTTTTAGTACATATCAATGTCAGCAGTGACGTAACATGCAAAATTCAAAATATCGAGAATATTACAATGTTTACGGGATGTACAAGGTATAGTATATAACGTTTATGATTAACTTATGGTATAAATGCTAAGAAAAGTAGCAAGTTGATCAAACTAATGAAGTCATCCGAGCGAGGCATCATTTGAGTATTATGCACACACACAAAAAAAAAAATTCAAGTGATTACGGCAAAATAATTAAACATAGGATTTTAGAAAATTGGCTTTGAGATTTTTCTTAAAGGAGCTTAAAGAACTTGAGTGCAACCGAACCGAATCTAACTCATTCCAGAAAGAAGTTTGACCTAGAAAGAAGTTTGACCTCTAGTTAGCATGACCTTTTACAGCCAATTCAACTTTACTTCTAAACCATGCATCGGTCGCTGTTTAGGAAAGTTGTGGAGCTCCCTCTTGTGTCCAGTACTAGTATCCAGACTCTTTTTTCCCCTCTGGATTCCTTCCGACGTGATGCATGATCCCTGGACAGTCCAAGAATCTACGAGTAACCGTTTCTCGTCATTTTCATGTCTAAACCTTTACAGTCAGTGTGTGTGTGTGGGGGGGGGGGGGGGGGGCTTACAAACAGGCATAGTCTGTGACACAAAAGAGAACACCATAAAAAAATTATCATAATGAGGCGACTCTCATGCACATAATGAGATTTTATATATTTGCCCCTTCAGAAGGAAAATATCAAATTGATCTGAAAAGTATATAAAGCTTTATTATTTTTGAGAGAAGGTATACGTATAAAAATCCACGGAAACAATAAGGCTTTCTTTCTTTATTCGTTTGTTTGGGTGTTTGTTTCATTTTTTTTTCCATGCCGGGAAGATGGCTGGATGGTCCAAAATATTGTGCTAAACTATAAAGCATGGTCTTCCGGTGGGGTCCACTTGGCTGCATGTGAGACGGACCACTTCGATGAGGATAAGCACCCTGCTCTTTGCGATTAATGAATTAAAGGAAACAAAAACCAAAGAATATATATATATATATATATATATTTTTTTTTTTTTTTTTTTTTGAGTGAGAGCAGCAACATTAGTAGAACACATCCCCAGTGAAAGTTTGAGGAAAATCAGACAATCGATGCAAAAGTTATGAATTTTTAAAGTTTAGGTGTTGGAACCGCTTGATGAGGAGACTACTAACTTATGATGTCATGTATGGACAACAATATAAAGAAAATATAAAGAGAACCCACAAATATTTACTTTTATTGCATAATGAAAGAGCACTTGACTATAACTTTCAGAAATCAGGGGGAATATATTATGTCAGTATCAAGTTGATGGAAAGTGTAATTTTCATGCGAGATACTTAGAAAGAAAATACAATTATAAGAAGAATTCAAAGTTTATTTGATGAAAGTCGGTTTTGAAATTTCCACGAGTGAGATACCACCAAAAAAAAAAAGAATAAAAACCAAGCAATTCGAATAAAAGGTGCATAAGTCATGATCCCACCTTTTATTAGGATTGCTTCGTTTTGGATATCTCAGACATTTCAAAACCAATTTTAAAACTTTGGATTCTAAATTATGACGTCATGTATCGACACAATATAAAGATAAGGTAATAAAGAATAGGCCCTATATTAAAGGGAATTCCACAAAGAAAGAGCACTTGACTATGACCGCTTTCAGAAATCAGGGGGAATATGCATGCATGTCAGTATATGCTAGTTCATATTTCATAAGCAAGAGTTTTTTTCTGTATCTAAAAAAAATCATCATCAAAAAACGATTGAAAACCGTAAGCCCCATCTCAACCAAAACTGATGTCGACTTTATGTCGACTTTATGTTTCCAGAATCAATATCACTAGAAATTGTTATTAACATTTACAGAAAAGATCCTTTGTCCATTACTTTGTATTTTTAATTAGAACTCGGCCTAATGCCTGTTTTAAAAATTCTCCACAATTTTCATTATCATTCTATGAAAGTTAGAATATACACAGCCTATGCGGGCATAAGTTTGCGTATGCAGTGTACTTCATATTCTTTGTCAGGGATGTATCCAGGATTTTTTCTGGGGGGGGGGGTCGTAATCAAAATTTTTTGACCTTTACCTTTGCGAGGGAGCGGAACGACCGAGCGGGGGGAGGGTGTGGGAGGGGGGTGTCCCCCCTCCCACGGTAGGGAGTTTTTGAATTTTATATTTTAAAATGGGTCCATTTGGTGCATGCAAAAGTGACTTTTTCGGCATGGCAGTGCGGCTTAGAAATAAGGTATGGCATACTAAAACTAAGTTTGCGAAAATTACGAGGTTTTTAAAAATTTGCTGGAACACCACCTGGTCACTTTTTTCCTGTTGTATATAGGGTAAAATGCCCTCAAAAAACAAAAATGTCTTTTACAAAAAGTGGACCTTTTGAAAATTTGGGGGGGGGGGGGGTCGTATACGACCCTCCCGACCCCCCATTGCATACACCCATGTTTGTGACCCTACCCCCCTCCCCAATCAATTTTCTCTTCATCAATGGAATTAAGTTATACAAACCATAAAGTCTTTACATCAATTACGTAATCAATTTCATCAACTAGATGGAAACAAATTGTACAAACCACAGAGTCTTCACATCAATTTCGTATTCCTTACACTCTCACTAATGCACTTTCTCGCCAAACAGTGCGAAAATACACCAGATGGTGGACTGCACTTACTCGGCAGAAGAAGACAAACATGAAACACAATCTATATTATACCGCAATACCATCTTTCTTTCTTTCTTTTTTCTAGTACAATTTGTACTTTTGTTACTGCTAATCTCGTCTCAATCATTTCATTCACAACTTTTTTCTTTTTTTTTAACTCTAAAGTAGTGTACTTTTACACACAATTCATGATCGAATGATCGATCAACCATTATCAGCAACAGCATGCAGCCAGCTCATGCAATACGATCATTCGGCGGTGTATGTTCTCGGTTGGTTTCGGTTGCAGGCGCAGGCCCGGTATTATGGAGCGCTGTGGATGTGGATAGCCTCTACTTGCTCTGGCTATGCTAGCTGCTAGCTAGCGATCTTGACAAGCGTGTGTTGATCCTGATGACCGCGACCGACCGGTCGTCCGGCCGCATAAATAACCGTGATCTGGGATCCTAGCTGTTGAGGGGCTACTAGTGCCGGTTGATCTCGAGCCAGTAAAAGCCTATCATGTATCAACACTGACGTTTGATGGCTGGGCAATAATATTAAAACAAAAGACCAATCTAGCCTGATCCGGGAGTACACATGGACAAGCAAGCCCCGGATAATGATGAGGCTTAAACGTATGAAGAGCGATGAACTCGAGCGATCTATTTGCCTGCCTGTAGTATTTGTAGGCTTGCTGTGGCAGTAGCAGTTGAGCTTCGGGAGCAGTCCCTGGGACCCTGGCCCTGCCCTGCGGTCGTCATCCACGTCGGGTTCGGCATGATGAAGGGACTACTGTGGCTGCGGGACCGGTGGGGCTGGTTGGTGACTGTAGCCTCCTTCATACTCTACTTTATCACTCTGGGAGTGCTGTATTGCTATGGTTTGCTGTTTATCAGTCTACAGGAAGAATTTAAGAGCAGTGCCACATTAGTAGGTGAGTAAATGCAGCTGGCAAGCTGCATCAAACCTGTTGTGCATCAGTCTCATCTGTGTAGTGACTGGTGTGTTTATTAGGTGATCCGAGTATCCTCTCGGATCACCTTCTGTATCTGTACGGATTCTTTCTTCTTCTTTCTTTCTTTCTGGACAAAAGTTGTGTTTCGATTAGCTCAGAAAGTACTCTTCCTATCAATGCCAAAATTATACCATATATGTATCGTGTCCCAAAGACGACAAATCAAGTAAAATCATTGTGATCAGTTGACCGTGACGTCACTATGACGTCATTATATGAAAACATATTCTCAATCATATCTCATTAATGGAATGACATTTTTCAATGAAATTTACGTCACATAAAATTCAAGTTATGCGCATTCTACTCATCTTCTCAAAATTCATATTTTCTCTTAAAACGTGTGCGTACGCGCGCGTTGAAATATTTGTATGCTCAAATCGAGCTCAAATTTTTTTTGCACACGTTTCAGACCATTTGGAACATTTTTTGAAAAATTGAAAAAATTGGACGGACGCGTACGCGTGCGCACATAAATGCACGCACAGCTCATATGAAATAGAAATTTCCTGTTTTTTTTTCACTCTTATTGAATGCCTGAAATGTCAAGGAATATTTCTACCAAGTTTCAAGTCAATCTGACTCAAAATGACGTCATACGGGCCTGTCAAAGTTGAAATTCTGCGCGCGCGTCAATGGCGATATACAGTGCAACAATGCCAAAAAACCGCCAATTTTAAATCCGATTTTACTCGTCAGGATGGACGGTGACCCCCCATTTTCTTTACATATTCTAAAAGCTAATGGGTTTTACATGTTATTTCATGGGTTGGCGAAGCTGGAAAAATGATTAAAAGATATCAAATTTCTTAATAAAGTAAAAAAAAGTAAATTTTCAAAATGACGTCATCAAATTTCAAGTTCACTCAAGCGTATCTCACTTATTCTTTTGTTGATTTTCATCCAAATTTCAATATGTTGTAGCTTATTAAATGTTCTTTCAGTCATATAATAACAACATTTTGATTGGATGTCGGCATCACTTCGTAAAAAGGGATTGAAAGTAACATTGTCAAATTTGACCAGTTAACGTGTTATCTCTATGGGAGTGCAGTTTTTCTGGAAATGAAAACTGACATGACTATTTTTATCGAGCACTAGCTCACTTATGCTTTGGTGAATTTCTCCCATATTTTAGTATGTTGTAGCTGAGACTTTGGGCTATCGTAAGTGTGCCCTTTGCTTTTTCATACGGAGTCGACATCACGTCCAAAAACTTGGTTGAAATTAAAGCTTATCTTCGATGTATTGAAATATTTCTTTCTTTCTGCAACTTTCTTTGCAATAACTCAAGAAAAACATACCCTATCACCACCATATTTTGCACATGTTTAGTTCATGTCACGTACATTATTTCATAAAATAACAACTACTTCATCAGACGCCATCTTGGGTATGTAAATTAGGGTCAAAGGTCATAAATGTTTCAGCCTGTATCTTGGTAAATACATGTCCTATCTTTCCCATATTTTGCACACGTAAAAACTATGTTACAAGGGTCATTTCACAAAATAACCACTTTTTGCTCAGATGTCATCTTCTCTGTGCAAAGTGGGGTCAAAGGTCATACAGCTGTATGTACTTCTTTCTTTATCTTCGTTGTGACGTGCTATGTCTATGGGAGGGGATTTCTCTAGATGTGAAAATTGACATGAATGTCTTTATCGAGCACTAACTCACTTACCCTTCGGTGAATTCCTCCCAGATTTCAATATGTTGTAGCTGAAACTTTGCGCTATCGTACGCGAGCCCTTTGTCTTTAAATGGTGTCGGGATCACGTCCAAAAACGTGGTTGAAATTCAAGCTTATCTTCGATGTATTTTCATATTTCTTTCTTTTTCCAACTTTCTTCGCAATAACTCAAGAAAAACAGCCCCTATGACCCCCATATTTTGCACATATCGTCGGTTGAGAATGATAAGGGCGTTTGAAAAAGTTGTCACAAAACCCATAGTGTTCGAGACAACTTAACGCCCTTCTCATTCTCAACAGACGATATTTAGTTCATGTTACGTACATTATTTCATAAAATAACAACTACTTGATCGGACACCATCTTGTGTATGTAAATTAGGGTCAAAGGTCATAAATGTTTCATCCTGTATCTTGGTGAATACATGTCTTATCTTTCCCATATTTTGCACATGCAAAGACCATGTTACAAGAATCATTTCACAAAATATCTACTTTTTGCTCAGATGCCATCTTGGGGGTGCAAAGTGGGGTCAAAGGTCAAATATACTTCATTCTGTATCTTCGATAGTGTATACGGAATTCGGTACCTAAGATGGCAGGTCTGACTCCCTTTTCTACACGGCCAATGTCTCTAAACACAGATGAAACCTATATAGTCATGCCTACTGCGATCAGGACTCGAATCATTGATTTAAAAAAAATCGGATCACCTAATTTGTCAGTCTTGACAAATTCCGAGTCTATTTTTTTTTGTGTGTGTGTAACGTTAGGCCTATCTGTAATATTTTCATCTGTCTCGTGTTGTGATCGTAAAGCAATATTCAGCTGATATTATTTCCTCTTATTACCTCCGCCAAGGGAGGAGGTTATGGTTTTGTTACCGTTGGTTTGTTGGTTTGTTTGTCCGTGTGCAAAATAACTAAAAAATAGTTAACAGATCTGGATGAAACTTTAATAATTGCAGGAATACTAATGTTAGAATTATACAAGTAACAGATAATTACATTTTGGTAGTGAATTTATGAAGGATTTTTGATATTTTTGCAGGTAGGGTCAACAATGAACTTGGGAGTTCAGGGGGGTGTTTCATCAACGTTAGTCAGCGCTGACAAGTTGTCAGCGCTGACAATCAACCGTAGTAACAGTCAGTGACCAGAGCATCTCAGCCAATCATAACCAAGGATTTTGCTGAAATTGTCGGCACTGACTAACGTTGATGAAACACCCCCCGCGCGTATTTGAGGTTTGCATGCGTGCACTAAAGTGCATGCTCTAGTTTCTGCCAAGATGTGGCGCGCCGCGCAGCTGGAAGTTTATGATGTAACAAAGAGGTTTCTAAATTGGTTGGGAAATCGGGTGACTTTCAATTCAGCACACAATGCTAAAGTACGTAGGGCCTAATGGGTGGAAATCACTGATATCTCTATGGAAGAACAAGATCAGTGGTGGAAATGAGCTGCATGCTTGGCGGAGGTCTGCGCTCTCAGAGTGCTTTTCTGGTTCTTGTAATTTCCATGTTCCATTTACAGTGACTATTTTTATGTTTATGTTCGTTGTCTTCCTTTCATTGAATTGGAAAAAAAAAACAAGGCCTATAAGAGAATATTATTCCATTATTTTCAGTTTGAAATCACAGTTAAGAGTGTCATGCACAAGTTGCATGATATCATCATCATAGAGCTACACTGTAGCTCCATGATATCATCAACTGAAATGTGATATCATGATATGGATACAGGGTCCAGGGAGGTGATCACCTCCCTGCAGGGTCCAACATCGGTTGTATGGTAGCGGCCAGTGACCCAAGCCATGGCCACTACAAATTGATATTGAGCCACCAAATTTTCCAAAAGCTTATCTTTTGGTGGCCTGATAGGACATCTAAGATCCAAATGAATTCTTATGTTTCATCAAGTTATAATGGAATTAAAATGAATTGTTAAATATTTCATTTTATTTCTGGTCATTTCATTTGTTTTCGAGCCATTTAGTGGCCCAAAGGCAACCAGAGAAAAATTCCAATGTCGAGCCCTGTGAATAGCCTGTATACCAAAAATGGTTCGACATGAGCATGTGACCACAAGTACTGTTCACAAAGTATCCATGTGCAGAAGATTTTTTCACATTCGCTTTCACAAGCGAAAAGAGCAAAATATTCTGTATACCGAAGCATTATACTTCATGCATTGTCTTCGCATAACATCACACATTGCAACTGATTGACAAATTGCCCTAATCCTTATAGCATGCAGCGGGGTACTGGAGGTCGTAGGTTCGAATCCTGCTCGAGTATGTACGCCCATGATTTTTTATCTTGGCAAAACACTGATCAATTCAGTGCTTATTTACGTCGATGTAGAGCAATTTGTCAATCAGTTGCAATGAAAACATCTCGACGGAAGAATTTCATGAATTTGAATAACAAAGCAGTACCCGCTGCATGCTATAAGGATTAGAACCAACACTTGCTGTCGGGCGAAAGCTCGGTGGTCTAGTGGAGATGACGCCTGTCCGGTGATCAGGAGGTCATAGGTTCGAATCCTGCTTGAGTATGTACGCCCATTATTTTTTATCATGGCTACTACTAAAACACTGATCAATTCAGTGCTTATTTACGTCGATGTAGGGCAATTTGTCAATCAATTGCAATGAAAACATCTCGACGGAAGAATTTCATAAATTTGAATAACATCACACATGTTGCCAAGATAGCTAGTTGTGATAGTTGTTTATGATACTTCTGAATGAAGATTTGATATTCAACTCTCTTTTATATCACTGGACAATGTTCAGATTGTCACCAGTCTGCAATTTCATATGACTTAGGTTCATTTGTAATATTGTCTTCTTCCTTTACAATGTGAGTTCATAGGCTTATAAGATAGGGGAATGAAACCCAAGTATGTACATACATTGTATGTAGTCAAGTGGATTGGGTAAATGCAGTAATACATTTTAACACATCAGCAAAGTTTGAGGGAAAGGACAATCTGTTCTTGAAACAGAATTGTTAAAGTTTCAGTGCCACCATCACTAGATGATGAGACTATTCCAGACCATAATGTCACAGATGGAAAACAGTATATAAGTCAACAAAAAATATCATTTTTCATGGAATAACACATTCCCTCAACTTTTACTAACATGTCAAAGGGTAAGTCTAGTGCTCTTTTACTATGCTGGAACTGTGAGAATATGTTGAATTTTCTTTGTATATTTTCTGTATATCATTTTCCATCTGTGAAGTCATGATCTGTAAGTCATCTCACCCAGCAATGGTGGCACTTAAACTTTAACAATTCGTTACTTTTGATTGAATAGACTGCCCGGTTTCTCTCAAATTTTGCTGATGCATTCTATATTGCTGCATATACTTGATCCACAGGTATATATTTGGGTGTCTACCTCCTTTAATGTACAGTTCTCTGTAGTATAGTGTAAGGATGAACAAATGCATGCTGGCGGACTCAATGGAAGACCCTCCCTGTCAAGCATGACTGATCTCATTGTAAATAATGCTTGCATACCATGGTAATCAGGGACATTGTACCTGTGCATGCAGTATAAACATAAAGCCCTCAATTCTGTGACAGATACTGTACCTGTCTTCTTCCTCTTTTTTCATTCCCCCTCCCCCCCCCCCCCCCCAAAAAAAGCATACAATTATACTTCATGTCATTCTGTCACTTCCAAACTGGCCATAATCATCCATGGACCTCCTTGTTGCCATTGATGTCATAAAGTATTTTAAACACACGCACAAACACATATTGCACCAGCAGAAGGGCATTATCTTATTGATAAAACAGAAGATAAGAAAAAGCTTGAGAGGTAAACTGAAGGTACAATTGTAAGCCTGCCACTTTGATTTTTTTTTTAAAGAAATTTTCTGTGGACATGATTCCAGACATATAATTATTTCACATCCTGCAGCACATAAATTGATGATGCCATAGGATTTGTGGAATTTGTTGTGATCCTTGACAGATAAACCAATTGTGACCGTGCATCACAAAAAGTCGCACCGAGTTGATCTTGTGTGAGAACTGAAAATTGGTGAAATGGGTCAGCTTAGCCAGTTTTAAGATTTTCATATTTTCTGAAAGAGCAAATCTTCTTCTTTATAGTGCTAAAGTTTGGGATCATAAAACAGAATGGAAATTGTGTTTTTAGCAGTTTTTCTTGATCACTTTTTTTTTTGTGTAGAGCACTGTGTTAAGGTGTGTCTTAAAGGTAGGGGATACCTTTTACAGAACTCCCAAAATGCAGCAAAACATTAAATATGAACCCCAGGGGACTTGTTTAGGCCACTGCTTAGAAATTTGGAAGTCAACAGTTATCTACAATTTGAATAATGCACAAAACTCAACTACTCAGTAGTTCTGTGTGTCAGCCACACTTAAGCCTTTTTTGTTGCAGTCTTCTGTATTTTTTTTAAATCTATTTATTCTAAACACAAATCTAAAAGTATAAGAGCTGATGTAATAACATATAGAGTGTGTGGCAAGAATGTACATAGAAATGTTTGTAAGTTTTGATGAACTTTCTTCACAAAATATACATGATGGACACACATGCAGTGCATGGGTCTGCAAAGGTAGCCTAGTAATGTACTGGAATGTACGGTGAGCCCCGAAAAAAATTGAATTCAAAATCTAACGGTCAATAAAAATGTACTAAATGTTACCTTCCACTTTCAGTACTTTATGGGAGTTTCTAAAATGATACTCTCTTCAACATACCACTGTGTTTATACAACTCTTCATTTAAGGCATGCAAATGGGATTCCCTACCTTTAAAGAGTCCCCTTTTTATTTCTTAACCCTTTCTTGAGCACTTTTTTGTAGAGCACTGTGATAAGGTGTGTCTTAAAGAGTCCCCTTTTTAGCTCACCTGAGCCGAAGGCTCAAGTGAGCTATTGCGATCGCCCTTCGTCCAGCGTCCGTCGTGCGTTGTGCGTCGTGCGTCGTGCGTAAACTTTTTACATTTTCATCTTCTTCTTTAGAACCCCATGACGGATTTTCACCAAACTTGGCAGGTAGCATCCCTAGGGGGATAGAATCTCAATTTTTCAAATGAGCACCACCTGGGGGGCCCCTGGGGGGGGGGGGGGAGCCCAAACCCCCTAAAATTAAGGAATCTTTAAAAATCTTCTTCTATAGAACCAGAAGTGATAGGGCTTAGTTAATACTATGAGTTAGTACATTGATGACTGTAGTTTCAAGTTTGTTCATGGGGGAATCAGGGGTGCCCCCCTTGGGACCCAGGGGAGGGGGTTGGGAGGGGTCCTAATGGGGACTAAATTGTACATTTTCATCTTCACTTGGAGATCCCCATGTCTGATTTTCACCAAACTTGGTAGGTAGCATCCCTAGGGGGGATAGGATCTCAATTTGTTCAAATGGGCACCATGGCCCACCTGGGGTCCCCAGGGGGCCCAAACCCCCTAAAATTAAGGAATCTTTAAAAATCTTCTCTAGAACCAGAAGTGACAGGGCTTAGATAATACTATGAGTCAGTACATTGATGACTGTAGTTTCAAGTTTGTTCATGGGACTGGCGGAATCACAGGTGCCCCCCCCCCCCTTTTGGGACCCAGGAGAGGGGATGGCGATGGGTCCTAATGGGACCTGAATTGTACATGTTCATCTTCTTTTTGAAAACCTCATGATGAATTTTGACCAAACTTAGCAGGTAGCATCCCTATGGGGATAGAATCTCAATTCCTTCAAATGGGCACCATATCCATCTTGGGGGCCCCTAGGGGGCCCACCCCCCCCCCCCCACACACATTAAGGAATATTAAAAATCTACTCTAGAACCAGAAATGATAAAGCAAAGTTAATACCATGAGTTTGTACATTGATGACGTTAGTTCCAAGTTTGTTCATTGCAGATCCAGGGCTGCATGCCCCCCTCCACCCTGGAGTTGAGGAGGGGGGATCCATATATGCAGACCTAAGTTTCCAATGTTCTCAGGTATGAGTGTGCAAGAATGCATGGAAGGTGAAATTGTGATACTCGGGTGAGCGCGTGACCCCCGGGTCTCTTGTTATTTCTTAACCCTTTGCACAGTCTTAACTCTCAGCTCTAATAACTTAGGAAAAGATGATGCCACTGCTTTGAAAGTTGGCAGTAAACATGAACAAAGTGTGTTAATAAAGTATACCCAATTTCAGCTTAATCTGATAATCTCTTCATTGTTGTTGCTCAGATGATTTACATCCTGTTTTTGTCACATTCATCCACAGCTAGCATGGCTAAAGATTAAGTGCTTGAATAGACCCTGTACTTCAGAGCCTCTTTTCTCAGTTCACACTTTTCCAGAGTGTGTGCTTTTTTTCAAGCATTTAGATGGCTTAATAGGAGTGTCTATTTGAGCTGAGTTATTTAAGCTTAGAGTCTGCTCTTTCATAATCTGCCCTTAACTAAAAATCCATGCATGGCGACTTTTTGTTGGTTTTGTAATGCAGGTCACAATTGATACTCTGGAACACCTGAAATATTATACACTAAACAAGAATGATTACATGTACACCACTATACACACAAGTGAGTTATTACAATATCTATATGCATTTAAGCTTATAAGCCAGTTCGGGGTTCCAGTTTGAGCATGAGCAGAAAAAGGTCATTTGTACCGAGAGATAAGTTGCTTTTTAAATTCACTGAGATAAGCATAGATCTGTAATATTATGATTATTCATGTAATCCTTATAAATCGTGCCATCCAGTACATCCACCTGACAGCAAGCCTGGTATTTGGCAATGTTAATAGAAAATGTTTGTTAATGTATTCAAAACAGCACAATGAAATGGATGCTTCCCAAAGTGTTGATTGACGAACCATTCTGGTCACTTTATCTACACAGGTTCATTTTTTGTTAGAATACGAGTTCCATAAATTGCTATGTTGGGCAAGCTACTGCATTATGTCGCTTTGAATTGAGTGAAGTGCCTAACCAACTGAGAAAAATGAAAGGTCATTTGTACCCATGTGCACATGAGCTATCTCCAAACTGGCTTATTGCCCCACCCCACCCCTTCATACAATCACAGATCATCATTTAGGCCTATTAAATGTATCGGCCAACATAGCTACAGTAAACTACACTGTAGTTGTTGTGCAGCTGGTGCCACTGGGCAGTCATAGTGGCCTGTTGTATGTCCTCCAGGAGAAGCCAAGTCAGTAGTCACTAGTCTCCTTTAGGCACAAGTTCACTATACTTTCTCATTGTGGGGTTTTCCATTTGGTGGCTATTGGCAAGTGGTTATTATAAACAGGTGGTCACTATAGCAGGTGTGACTGTATCTAATGAAATTTTTAAAATGTGATTACATTTGAACAGCTATGAATTGGTCGTACTGAGTACAGAGTTTCAGAATTCATAGTACTTGATTGGACTGAAGAATAAGAAATCACAATGAGCAAGGATAATGACATGGCAACTTTATTTGAAGAATGTATGAGGGGGGGGGGGGGTCAAGGAAGCAGAACAAAAGAAGAAAACACACATGAACTACTGTGGATGAACTTGTTAAGCAAGTGGTATTGTAATGGAAATACATTGCTGCATTTCTGAAATATGTGAGAGCCTCTTATATCATCATCCAGGGTGTTCCGTGTACTTTGTTTAGGGTTTTCAAAGCATTGGTTTAAATCTTTTTGGACAACAGTAAATTCCACAAGTCTACACTATACACGAAGTTGTCGATTTACTAGTACATGACGTGAAATTATGAAAATTGTCTGGACTTCTGCCCCTTTGCACATGTTCAAGGTCAAAGGTTGTGGTCAAATTCTTAAAATTTCATTATTTCCCCATATCTCTGCAGTATCTAAGGGTATTTTCATGAAACTTGATAAGAGAGGGCCAGATACATTCAAGGTTGGACTGTATGTGCTCTCTGAAACAGTTCAGCCATCGGAATGAAACCTGGTTTATATTATTATAAACAAATGTAAATACTGAACACATTTGTAGTTGTGCCAAACTTTCAAACATGCCATTTCAGTTTTTTGTTTTTTTTTTTGCCAGTTGGATGAAACTGTCATCTCACAATGTCAAGAAGTACTTTAGACCAGTTGGGAGAACAATGCAATATGGGGGAGGCATGCCAGTCACCACAGTGACATTTCTAGTTTCTGTCTGACTTTGATGAAACTGACACGCAATTATTCTATTTTACTTAAAGGACATTATGTCCATTGCAAATGCATTTTGACTTGTGTAGATTTATAATACCCTGATTATCACTTATGTGTCAAAAAGAATATCTAAATACCGGTACATTCATTGTATGTACTTTTTATTTTATGATAATTTTTCTGATATTTTTCTTCAGATTACTTTTTTTTTTTTTTAGATACATCCACAGGAAAAAAAAAAAAAAGCACCCAGACTAAGATTCTGGTATGACATCATTTGTCGATTTTATTTTCATTCCCAAAACATCGCTTTCCAAATGAAATGTTCATGACCCCTGGGAAAAATAGTTTCAAAGATTTTGAGTAGTAGAATGTACATGTATTATGCCCTTTTGAAAGGGATTATAAATACACTATTGCATGCTGTGATGTCTTACATATTGTGCTTATTTGTGTTCGAGGATGGATCGGATCCCTGGCTTGGGCCATCTCTACCCTCACAAGCCCCCTGACTGCCCTCCTCCTACGCTGCTGCCAGACCCGGGCCATTGCCGCGCTGGGGGTAGTCTTCTGCTCATCTAGCCTCCTCATCTCGTCGGTGGCGCCCAATGTCTACACCCTCTTCGCCTCGTTCTCCATCATGTACGGGATGGGCATCAATTTTGCACAGCACTCCACCCTGTGCCTCATCTACACCTACTTTCCGAACAAGAACTCCACGCGTACCGTGTCATTTGCACTCACCGGATGTCAAGTCGGTGAGACATCTTATTCCAGATATTATGGTGATTGCTTGATAGCAAACAAAATGAGGACATTTTGAAAGCACATCATATATGGACACATAATTTGAGACATAGAACGGTAGTAGCCTTCTTCCTTCCTACTAGCCCTACCCCCCCCCCCCCCGATACACAAACAGAGACATGGGCTAATTTCTACCACTCTCGTCTGTCGTGTTCACCATCAGACTAGCTTTTCACTGATTTTAGATTAAGCATTACATCACCTGTCCAGAACACTGTATATCACAGCTCCCTTTATCAATTTTACCAATGAGGAATCAAAAGACTCATTTCCTGTCATTATTTTATCTCTTTCAAGCAGTGTAACAGGTCTGTTTATAGTCTGTCCAAAGGGATCAATGCAGAGCTGGCGAGCTTTTTCAAAAGGGGGAGGGCCACTTCCGAGTTTCATGAGCTAACAAGCAAAAAAAAAAAAAAAAAAAAAAAAAAAGAAAAAAAAAAGGCCTTCAGCACAACTTGTGGTGCCACTTCTGGGTTTCTTCAGCAGAAAAAAAAAAAAAAAAAAAAAGGTTTTCAGTTCATCTTTCTCCTTCCACTTCCAGGTTTCTTCAGTTGACAAGTAAAAGTGGTGACACCTTATCTATTCCATTGTATGGTTAAAAAAAGTGATGGGGGGGGGGGGGCCCAGACACAACACAAAGGAATCTTGCACAAGCAATGGTAGCCACACAGTCAGGACGATGCCATTTAGGTTCTGTTTCAATTGGTGCTGTGAGGAATGTTGTGCAACGAGTGGTCATATATGCCTTTCTTCATATCCGTCATGTAATTTTGCTCTATTCCGTCTGACCTCCTGTTTTTGATCCTTCACGTTTTTTGAAGGACGAATTGAATGCTACATTGAAGGTTAGATTTGAGTCTCTTTTGTTATTGTGTTGGCTATCCGGGGATTAAATATGCCATATATCCCAAGCATCATCATCTCTATCACACAATCAAGCAAAAAAAAAAAAAGTTGTATTGGCATAACAGGCCATATGAAAATAGGGTCAGTAGGTCAGTTTTTTTAAGGCAAATGACATAGCGCAATATTTTACTGCCACACTTTGCAGTGAAGCAAACACTGTATGACTCCACATAATGTTAAGTTAAAAAAAGATAGTGAAAACAGCCGAATCTTTTAAAAATGATAATGCGACTACACTTGTGGATTAAATAGAAACAAGTGGATAAATCGCAAAAAAAAATAAAGCTGAAAGTTGTGAAACTCAAATGAGAACCGGGAAAATGTTTGAAAAGATGGCGACTGCGCCAAAGCGATAACAATTGCACTATCCACATCGAAATATTGTGTTATCATGAGTGCGATAGCGATTTTTTTTTTTCTTTAATCTCTAGGGTTGGGGACACTTTTAGTGTCATTTGCGTTATGCCAATACCACTTTTTTTTCTTTTTTTTTTTGAGGGGGGCCTTAATCTTATGAGAACTAATCATGGTTTAGTTGATGAAGCACAATATGTCCTGGAAAGAGTACTTCTCCACTTGGTCTGTGTTCTGTTTCATCATGGTGATGTGCAGGAGTGTCACTGGTATTTTAAGTATGATGCCACACAGTCTTTTTTTCCTTCACTGTCTCTCCAGGTTTGCTTTCCTTGAATCCCCTAATGGCTTATTTCGTGGCTACGATTGGTTGGCGGCCGGCACTGCGCATTTTCAGTGCAATCGTTTTCGTTCCAGGAGTCATCAGTTGCATCATCTTGCTTCCCCCCAAAAAGAAGACTACCGTCGGGAATCCCAAAACGGGGAAACGTCTGGCCTTGTACAAGGACCAAGGTGATACAGACAGTCAAATAAAGGGTACAGATTTCTCACTGCAGTGCAAAAGACACGACAGTTCAGAGCCCAAGTTGAACGCTCGCGATTCGTGTGGAAAGTGTGGAAAGTTTGACTTTTGCGAGTGCTGCCACGCCGACAGCGGGGAGAGTGAAGCAGAGGAGAGGGGGAGCGAGGAGAAATGTTCACAAGACATGACCAAATCTCCTGTCCAAGAGAGGCTGTCCAAACATCCTGATACTTATTTCTTCGTGGCTGCTCTGGCCACTCTTTCACTCTCGTGGACCTTCTTCAATGTCAACTTGGTAAGTATCAATAAACCTGTGATGTTTCATTCCATTTGCCACACTGTCTGTGTATATATATGAAATGTGTGTAACTAGGGCTCGACACCAACTTTTTGTCGCAAAGATTTTTTGAATCTGAAATTTTGGCATCCCAAAACAAATGCAGCTGCCAGAAATAAAAGAAAACATAAAAATCCATTTTGAATCTTAGTTGTCTGATCGGGCCACCAAAAGATAGCCTTTTTTTAAAAGTTTGGTGGCCCAACATTGATATTTGTGGCCGTTGGCTACTGCTAAATACCGAGCTCTGGTGTAACAATTTCTGTTGTCCAATAGTGTAATGATATATAGCATGCATTATATGTGGTTAAAAAACAAAAATATGTTGAAGTATATGGATGATATCATGAAATCAGATGCTGAGATCTGATACATGTCATGCGTCTGTGTGGAGTATTACCGCAGCACATTGTTGAAAGAGGACGGTAGATGAAAGGAAATTGGATACCGGGTAGAATAAAAGCCCTTTGATATATTTACATACAAACACTCCAAAATGGAATTTGACCTTAAGGAGCCAATTGTCAAAAAGGGAACACAAAAAAACACTTCAGAAAATTTTAGATAAAGACCCTTGGAAAGCACATTGTTATGATAATGATATAGTTATCACTCACAGTGGTATCCCCCCCCCCCCTGCCATTGTCTTATCCTTCCCATACTTATCAAAATGACTGATAAATTTTCAGTGCATCTTTTGTCTCCCCAGACTGCTATGTCATGATGTATGATACAGATTAGTGTTCAAATGATTTCATATTTTCCATTCCTCATGTTTCATGACACGCTACAACAAAGGGATCCAAAAGTCAGGGCAGGACAATTTCTGAAATGACATGACATTATTCCCTTACTCTTCCACTTTAAATATAACATATAACACAACTCATAAAAGTACTCCGCTGCGGAGATATCAATGATTTTGTTAGCGCATGTCTAGTGGTTTAGGAAATGAGCGTTTTGAGAAAACTGCTTTCAAAGTTTTCTTTCCGACGCTATCATGATCAAGGAGAGGCAAGACAGTTTTCACTGCTTGACAATAGAAGGTATGCTCCTAACAACCTCCACAATGTTCATTCAAGCTTAGCCCCAGCAGTCTACTCACGACCAATCAGTAACCAGGATGCCACGCACTGAACAATAAGATCACTCCGTCGTTGCTAGGGGTGGAGTCTAGCTGTGACGCTAAATCCAAATTTTTGGACATGTTCTGTTCCGTTTAAAGTCAGAAAATCATGGCCCAGAAAAATTTTATGTCCGTGTCCACGTCCGCCGCTGAGATTTTCTTGTGAGCGCTCTACTGGCTGCAGTTCTTCTTCGATCATCTTCAAATTTGGCATGAAGGTGTATTATGGTAAACCAAAGACGCCTATTGTTTTTGGTGATGGCGCCTTCGCTTGTTTTGTCTTTATACATGAAAAGGTAAATTTAACAGGGTCTGCTTGTGTGTGCGACGCTGGCCTTGTTTCTTGACCAATTTTTTTTTTCAAATTTGGTATGTAAATGTATCATAATCAAATCTATACACCTATACCTATTGATAATGCTGCCCTCACTGTTCCACCTTTTACAGGGTCAAAGGTCACCCTGATCATGTCAAAATTTGCAAAAATGCTTATTTATGCAATAACTTGATTGTTACTCAACGGATTTTACTCAGACTTGCTAAGAAGGTGTATGGGTGGTCATCCTACATGAAGGACACAACAGTTTGTGGTGACGGCGCCCTCAGTGTTCCGACTTGGAGGCCATGTCACATTTCTTGTATACATGCTCTATAAGCCACATTTCTTGTCGGATTTTATTCAAACTTGCTATGGAGGTTTGTGGGGGGTTATTCTAGGTGACAAAAGTTTCCATTGACAGCGCCCTTATTGTTTCAACTTTTAAAGGTAGGGAATCCCATTTGCATGCCTCAAATGAAGAGTTGTATAAATACAGTGGTATGTTGAAGAGGGTATCATTTTAGAAACTCTCATAAAGTATTGAAAGTGGAAGGTAACATTTAGTACATTTTTATTGACCGTTAGATTTTGAAGTGAATTTTTTTCGGGGCTCACCGTAAATTCCAGTACATTACTAGGCTACCTTTGCAGACCCATGCACTGCATGTGTGTCCATCATGTATATTTTGTGAAGAAAGTTCATCAAAACTTACAAACATTTCTATATACATTCTTGCCACACACTCTATATGTTATTACAGCAGCTCTTATACTTTTAGATTTGTGTTTATAGATAAAAAATACAGAAGACTGCAACAAAAAGGCTTAAGTGTGGCCGACACACAGAACTACTGAGTAGTTGAGTTTTGTGCATTATTCAAATTGTAGATAACTGTTGACTTCAAAATTTCTCAGCAGTGGCCTAAACAAGTCCCCTGAGGTTCATATTTAATGTTTTGCTGCATTTTGGGAGGTCTGTAAAAGGTATCCCCTACCTTTAAGGATGCCATGTCATACAATGTATTTCTTGTATGTGCTATACTACATGTAACCTCATTTCTCGTGGGATTTTATTCAGACTTGCTAAGGATCAGTGAACGGATGGTCATTCTGCATGTACATGTACAGTAGGACACAACAGTTTGTGGTGGTGGTGCCCTCAGTGCTCCAACTTGGGTGCCAGTCACGTTTCTTGTGCATGCTCTATCAGTCACATTTCTTGTTGGATTTTATTCGAACTTGCTTATGGAGCTTTATGTGGAGTATTCTAGGTAACAAAAGTTTTCATTGCCAGCGCTCTCATTGTTCATACTTTTATAGGATGACATGTCATATTCCTTGTATGTGCTGTTTACCAGCCTCATTTCTCATCGGATTTTATTGTATCCTGCGACAGTTGCCATATTATACAACATTCTGGCCCAAAAAATAATTCAAATGGGGTATGGGAGACAGGTTCGGGGGATACATGTGCTCGAATGGGTCTCTTGTGCGAGTGCTTTAGTTGCCTAACCTGTTGCACACTCTGTGGCATCACATCTTCAAAACTTGATATTGTCTAAACTGTTTACCCAGTTGCCAGTTGTAGTATTATTTCTGCAGACCTTGGATTCTTAGTAAATACAGGTAAAGTGGGACAAACAAAACAAGATACCAAAGCTTGGACTTCTACTATTGTGTCCAAATGCCTAATCTGTTGTGCATTCCACAGCATCTAATCTTCAAATCTTGATATGGTCTAAACTGTTTACTGGTTGCCAATTGTACTATTTCCATGGTTGGACTCTTAAGAAAATAAAGTAGGACAAATAAAACAAAATATCAAAGCTTAGAATTTTAGAATTTGAAATTACCTATATCAGAACCCCATGGCTTAAAAATTGTGGTAATTTCAAAATTGATGGCAGTTACAGTTAATGAGAACCATGCATGATTTCTTGCCTTGGATTGGCTACAGAATAGTGTTGCTGTGGTAGTTATCACAGATTGCAGAGTTACCATTAATTTTAAATCTACCATAGTTCATGCAACGGGGCCAAGAAGTTTGATGCTTTGTGACATTACTGGGTTTCAGGGTGACAGGTTTCAGGGTCGCTATTTACTGCCTGAAAAGAATATGACCATTTTTCTCACAAGATACTGCCTTGTTGTTATACAAAGGTTTAAATCAGCCGCACCTGGATTACTGCTCCATTATTTGGATGAACGCAGGAAAGACTTTGTTAACAAAAATAAATGTACTACAGAAAAGAGCCCTTCATGCTGTCTTTCTGGTAGACAATCATTTCAGCAGTAAATCCATTTACAACCTCACTGGAGTTGAACCAGTTGAAATTCGCTGGAAGAAAGAAGCTGCCCTATTTATTTTTAAGCTCCTGCATAACAATTGTAACATGTTGCCGTCGTTTCTATGCGATAGAATAACAGCGAAACTGAATGCACATTATTCAAGAAATTCACAAAAAAAAACTGAAAAAACCTAGAACAAATTTTTTTAAACTTGGATGTATTTATACTGGCATAAGTAATATAAGTAATAT
Organism: Diadema setosum; assembly: GCF_964275005.1. Lineage (NCBI taxonomy): Eukaryota > Metazoa > Echinodermata > Echinoidea > Diadematoida > Diadematidae > Diadema > Diadema setosum. The sequence goes on from NC_092693.1 coordinate 23,614,488, forward strand.
TAGATTTTAAACAGTCTGACTTCCTTTAAAAATGCTCTTGATCCAGTCGTAAAGGTTCATACATGTACTCAGAGTTCACATTGAAGTGTTTGTTTAACCTGAATGAAGATAAACACCTCAGATGATTTTTTGTTATATTGATATTGAGTATGTTAACAAGTCTTTGTTTCGTTGTGTTTTGTTCTCTCTTTTTTTGATATTCGTATCACCTCTATGTTTGATTTGATTTTGTTTCGTTCTATATCTTTGATTTGTTCTGTTTATGTCAAATACTGTGTTCACAGCCTCTCTGAAAAATAGCCTCTTGGCTGATTGAGGGCTTTTAACCCTGTGATTAAATAAATAAACAAATAAACAGGTCCCAAATGATTGTAATCCCAAATACTGTAAAAGCGGACATTTTTGTGAGAGTAATTTTTCATGCTTTGTGACATAAAATGAATTTTACATGTGTTTAATTCTGTGGATACGAAGAGACAAGATATTATAGTTACATATCACAAGCAAAAATATTACTGCCTTTTATTTTTACACTAGTTCCATGTTGTGCAAAATGCACAAAAATTCCCACACAGTGAAAATATCTACATTTATCATATAGGGGACTCCCTTTTTAACCACGTCCTTGAGACCAGCAGTTATCTTTGAATGATATGAATATCAAAATTTTATTGTATTTACTGAATGGTTAAGTATATAAAGATATATGGATTATAATTTGGGACCTGAATGTTTACTCTGTTGTAACAAGGATGTCGTTACAATCATGTTCATTATAACTGGAGCACACTGTCCTCTTCACATGTGAGCTCGATGGCGTTATGTATAATGATAATATTAAATAACACTTATATAGCGCTTAGTACTGACGTTTCTAAGCGCATTAATACAGAAAAAATATTACATCAAAATACAGCATTATGTGCCTATAATATAACAAGAACGACAAAAATTAGGATTGAGTGAATAGATCAGTTTTCAGTAAAAAGATAAGTTTTCAGCTGTTTTTCCCGTTTGTGGTATTATGCATGCACACCCAGGTGAGTTACACGGACAGTGTGGGCATCACAGCCAACCATGGGTCCATCATCCTCACCATCCTAGCGGGAGGAGAGATGGTCGGCAAGGCACTCCTCTCCATCTTCGGAGACCACATCCCCTTTGCCAAGGTCTACGTCATCATCGTCTGCAACGTCCTCTCAGCGGCCGTGTCTGTCGGCATGATCTTTGCCAGAAACTTCACCTCCATGATATCTGTTGCAATGAGTGAGGCTCCTATAAAATACATCTACAATATTATATTATTTTTTTTACAACATCATTGTTAGTACAAGTAGGAAGCATTAGACTTATTTATGTAGATGAAATGGCATGAGTCAGGTTTGTAGTTTCATGTACGTTCCAAAGGACAGATGTAAATTTACAGATCAGAGAACCTGCTTCAAAACTGGCCGATTCCCATTTAAAATTCTACAGTTGCCCCTTCCTGTAAATTTCAACTGTTTTTTTTTTGTGTATTGTTGTTGTTGTTCGTGTTTATTGGCGCTTTTCAATCAGTCTGATTATCTGTGCCACGTCTTCTTCATACTATAGTAGGAGTCCATAAAAGAGTCTATGAGCTCAGTTCGGTTGATCATGTCACGCTTACTCTGTTCTAGGTTTCGGCTTACCTATCAAGTGGCAGTGTGTGAGATCAATTTCCCTCCACCGTTAATAGTGCATTATGTACAGTGCATCTATATACAAATATATATTCTATATAACTTGGTACTCTCTTTTTCATCTACTGTGTGTGTGTGATATGTCAACTAATGAGCTCCATCATTGATTGTATTAGTTTATACATTTAAGCATATTGAAAGACAATGAACAAATATCTTAAAATGTCACACCACCAGCATAGTTTCATGTCATATGGGTAGTCAATCTTTACACATTACATTCAAGATCCACTGTCTAGTATGCATGTAGTCTAAAGTACTTGAAGGACAAGTTCACTTTCATAGACTTGTGGATTGAGTGAATGCAGCAATGTTGGTAGAATACATTGGTGAGAGTTTGAGGAAAATAGGACCATCCGTTCAAAAGTTATGAATTTTTGAAGTTTATGCTTAGTCACTACTGGATGAGAAGACTACTACAGCTTGTGATGTCACATGTGTAGAACAAAACATCTCGACGGAAGAATTTTCATGAATTTGAATAACAAAGCAGTACCCGCTGCATGCTATAAGGATTAGAACCAACACTTGCTGTCGGGCGAAAGCTCGGTGGTCTAGTGGAGATGACGCCTGTCCGGTGATCAGGAGGTCGTAGGTTCGAATCCTGCTCGAGTATGTACGCCCATGATTTTTTATCATGGCAACTACTAAAACACTGATCAATTCAGTGCCTATTTACGTCGATGTAGGGCAATTTGTCAATCAGTTGCAATGAAAACATCTCGACGGAAGAATTTTCATGAATTTGAATAACAAAGCAGTACCCGCTGCATGCTATAAGGATTAGAACCAACACTTGCTGTCGGGCGAAAGCTCGGTGGTCTAGTGGAGATGACGCCTGTCCGGTGATCAGGAGGTCGTAGGTTCGAATCCTGCTCGAGTATGTACGCCCATGATTTTTTATCATGGCAACTACTAAAACACTGATCAATTCAGTGCCTATTTACGTCGATGTAGGGCAATTTGTCAATCAGTTGCAAATATAAGGGAAGTATAAAGAAAATTCAGCATATTTTCACTTTTCTCGCATAATAAAAGAACACTTGACTTGCTTCTTTCAGAAGGCAGGGGGAATACCTTAACATACGTCAGTGACAAGTTGAAGAACTGTGCACTTTAAAAAAAAAGAAAATTATGTGAAATTATTTTAAATCTTTATACGTATTTTCCTTATATCCTTCTACGCTTGTAACATCATACACTGTAGTAGTCTTCTCATCCAACAGTGACTACGCAGATAATTTAAAAGTTCATAACTTTTTAAAATGGATTGTCAGATTCTCCCAAAACTGATGTGTTCTACTAATATTGCTGCATTCACTCAATCCACATGTACCCACGGTATATATATGAAGGTGGACTGGTCCTTTAAAAATGTTGTTATTGCTATGTGATTTATGGCAGTGCACTTTATGATTTTTTGCAAACCTGATGACTTAACAGGGGGTACTCAGCAACATGGACTTCTAAAATACACTGTTTCATAGAAAATTTTCAGAAGCAATATTTATGATTCAACTTAGCTTTGCTCATGGGACAAATGTACTAAGGCTCAGAGCATTGTATTCACTACTGTGTGGTGACTGTTGTTTGGGTCACTGTGGTATACTTCTGAAAGAAAGTTCTTGATGCGTGTAAGTGTACTGGACATTGTGGTGTGAAATTCAATTTGATGGTTTTGTCTATATAGTTCCAAATAACATGGTAAGTATGAGTGCATTGTACAATTTGTGTTTCACATGTCACTTGTGTATTGCTCCTGCACATAATCACGTATCTTGTATATCAGCCATAGGTCTTCTGAGAGCTGTGTTCAACACGGTGCCGTTTGGGTTAAGCATTGAGCTGTTTGGATCCTCTCGCACTGCCGAGGCGTCTACCCTCACCATGTTCAGCTACGGCTCAGGATACATCATCGGATCAGTCATTCCAGGTTAGGTTACTTCCGCTCTACCTCTCTATCCCTTCCCCTCCCCCTCCTACCCCTCTCTTGCTCTCCTTCCTATTCTCAAACACACCCTCCTCCCCTCCCCTCTCTATCTCTCAATCAATTTTTCCCTCTATCTCTTCCTACCCCATCCCCCTTCTCTCGGCCTATCTCTGCCCTCTTCTTTCTTCCCCATTCTCATCTTTACCTCTCTCCTTCTCTTGCTCCCCTCCCCCCATTCTCTTCCTACCCTACCAATTCTACCCTACCCATCTCCTCTTGCTTTCCTCCTCCCCTGAACTCCTCCCCTCCCCTCTCCTCCTCTCTCTCTTCTTTTTCCCTTTATCTCTTCTTCCCTCCCCATCCTACCCTTACTCCCCTCCTCTCTGCCTAAGTCTTTCTTCTTTCTTTCCTTCTATTTCCCCTCTTTATCTCCTCCCCTTTGTTCTCTCTCTCTTCCTCCCCTCCCCATGTTACCACTTCTCTCCTCTCTCCCTACCTTTACCCTGTTTCTCTATTGCTCATTCTCCTCCCAACCCCTCCCCTCTCTCCCCCCCCCCCCTCCCCATCCTACCCTTACTACTATCCTCTTCTCCAGGCTCAGTCAGACTAGCGAAAAGATTGAGGAGTGTAAGATCGTGAAGTCATAACAATCTCTTGTCATCCTTTCACGCTGGCAGCCAAACTTCTCGATCTTTGGATCAAGAATTTTGAGTCATAAGAACGCTTGCGCAAGAAAGAAGAAAGAGTGCACCGTCTGATTGCCAGTGATTGAAACGTTACAATGAACTCCTGTATAACACAGTAGCCATGTGCTTCTGTGTCACCACCCCGAAAACAGGTGGTGGACTTGTCACGTGACAAATATCGCAAAGTTTCAGTTTTTAGTAGTCACACAAAAGATCAAGAAGTTTGGTGGGGGGTGGGGGAAATATCCCTAGTTTCACAAGAAGTTTTTACGGGAAATTTTGTGGGAAGTTTGCAGTCACACTGGCAAAACTTTGGGATCTTAAAGATCACAGTCTTAAACTTCTTGATCTTTTGCAAGTGTCTTTCTCTCCTCCTCATCTCCTCCCTCCCCCACTCCTCTCCTTTCTCCTTCCCCTCTCTCTCTCTCTCTTCTTCCACTTCCTCATCTCCTCCCTTCCCCACTCCTCTCCTTTCTCCTTCCCCTCTCTCTCTCTCTTCTTTCACTTCCTCCTCTCCCCTCTTCTTCTCTCAATCCCCTCCTCTCTACTGCTCTACAAGGCTAATCTCGCTTTAAATCAATCACAACTCTGTATGCGGTGATCATGTGACATGCAGCTTTTCGTGAGGAAAATGATTCTCCAGTTCTGCCCTTCAACAGTTGATGGACTTCTGCTAATGTCTATAACAAAAACAGTATTCATATCAGTGCATTCAGTAGAATTATTCTATGTGTTTCCCATCCCATCCCTTCTTCCTCTCCCCCAAACCCCCCCCCCCCCCCCCACCCCACTACAGACATCCAAAATGCCCTCTGGCTGCACAATAATTTGCACCTTCTTTCCTTTGGTTCATAAATTTTAAAGAGAATTTGTGGGAAAGAGGAGGACGATTAAAGTCCATGTGTTCCACTGGAATAGATGAGACAATTTACCAATCAACAGTGACGTGACCCAGAAACCACACGAATGTGTCAGAAAAGTTTCTCAACAGGAAACACTAGTGTGTGTTTGCTGTAAAGGACATAGGCCTATAAAGGCCCATGAACTTATGGTGCATGTATCAAACCAGAAAAAAACAAAAAAACAAAACAGACACATGCTTGCAAAAAACCAAAAAAAAACCAAAAAAAAACCAACAAAACAACAAAAAAAACCCCAGCCATTTCCACTGAATGCAGTTCTGCACCTGTATAGGAACAAAAAAGTGCAATATAGGAAGCTTACAACTTCCTTTACACTTTTGCTCTGTTGGTGATCCATTCCCCACCTGATAATCAGAAACTGCTTCAGCCGGAACTCTGTTTATTTTTCTAAACGTGTGCAACAAAATTCACTGTGACAAGGTTGTTATCTGTGATTTTCACCACTTAATTAGAGTCAAAGACTGCTTGATCGAGACACATTTTGACTGAAATATTTCCATCGTTCATCATTCATTTTTGAAAATGATATATAAATCCTCAGAAATAATTATTGGGATTTAATTTTATTGTCAGAAGGGTTCATTTCCAACCAACCCTGAATAGACTTTGCTGATTGCACAGTCTAAACATTTGCCATTGGGCGGTATACAAATTTAGCATGTAGTGCTGGTGCCCACATTGTAGTTATACAAATAATGCACAGATGAGAGTGCATTAGTGGAGATGCAGTGCGCTTGAGGGTATTTACAATGGTGCAACATGGACAAGGAGCAGCCTAGTGCATGTTGCATGAAATTGTGAATACTGGAGAATGTGCTGCATCACCACTAATGTCACAAACTTACACCTGAGCATTATTTAGTTTATAACATGGGTCTATGAACTATCGTTAGCATGATATCAGCTGATGAAACTTTATATTTTGATACAACTGGGCTGTGCTTCAATTGCCTGTACAGATGACCTTGTAAAAGTGATTGTTAGTGTTTGTGCTGTGCTCACCTACATTGTATGTACTCGACTGGCCACGTGATGTACAGCTAGCTACACAGAATCATTCTACACAGATGGCTTAATACCACTAGTGGCTATACACCAAGCAATCAGTAATCTGCCATAGGATAAAATGCTGCGCTGTTGTTGTTGTTTTTTTTTTTTTTTTGCTGCACAATGTATGCATGCATGCATGTTAATAGGAAAATAAAGAGCGCTAATGTGACTCATTTCAGTGCTTCTCATTACCTCCGCCAAAAGAGGAGGTTATGTTTTCGTTATCGTTTGTTTGTCCTTGTGCAAAATAACTCAAAAAGTTGGAAACAGATTTAGGTGACACTTGCAGGAAAGGTTGAGAATGACGCAAGAAACAGATGATTAAATTTTGGTAGTGATCCGAAAACTTTTATGGATTTTCTGAAGGATTTTCAGTATTTTGGCAGGTAGGGTCAATGAACTTCAAGCTGCACATTTTTGAGGTTTTCATACGCGCACTAAAGTGCGTGCTCTAACTGCGTGGCGCGCCACGCAGCTGAGGGTTGATGACATAATAAAAGGCTTCTATATTGGGAATTCGGGCGATTTTTAGCATGCATACATACATATGGGTGGAAATCACTGATCTCTATGGAAGAACAAGATCATTGGAGAAAATTAGTTGCTTGGCGGAGGTCTGCGCTCTCAGAGTGCTTCTCTAGTTGACTATATTTTTGAACCCATATTTATAACCTCTTTTATTCATGCACTTAACCAGGTTAGGACCACCCCTTCAGAGCAAGCATGCTGCCTCTTTCCCTGCATTGGTAGGGTTACAGGTACACTGTATCATGACTTGATATGTACTGTGAACTCTTAGGAGGGTTATTTCCTGAATTATATGAATGAATGTTTGTTCATTGAAACATTTGCCCAATAACTCTGATGAAATTGCTGTGTCCTTTTTCATTGTCATTTTGTTTTCTGCAGGTCATGGTGCGAGTGTACTGTATGTACCGAACATTTCGCAAGGTTTCATCAATTTTCGCAGATTTTGCAAGCCAGGTGCTTTTTGCGAAGTTAAAGATATGTGAATATTAACTCTGATCCCATTATCAATATGAAGTGCATGTGCACTTTCTCCCTTTCAGTACTTTGCTCCACAATTGCTAATCTAACTCCTTGCAAAATTGTAGGGAAGTCCAGATTTGCGAAAAATTATACTTGCTAAATGTATGTTTTATACAGTACTCTCGGCCATGGATTGACATTAATAACTGTGCATGGTTTTGTTAATAGTGAAATTCCCACATAATAGGTTTCATGGTGGGTGGTTTGCACGGACCAAATTTTAGCTACCACGTAGACTGGAGCCCTACTTAAAGGACAAGTTCACCTTCATATTCATAAGGATTGAGAGAATGCAGCAATATTAGTAGAACACATCAGTGAAAGTTTGAGGAAAATTGGACAATCCGTTCAAAAGTTACGAATATTCTAAGTATCTGCGCAGTCACTGCTGGAAGAGAAGACTACTACAGTGTATGATGTCACATGCGTACAACTATATAAGGAAAATAAAAAGAGAATTTCACAAAACTTTACTTTTTGAATAAAGTGCACAGTTCTTCGACTTGCTACTGACGTATGTTAAGAGTAATATTATTTCCCCTGCCTTCTGAAAGAGAGAAGTCAAGTGTTCTTTTGTTACGGGAGAAAAATGGAAATATGTTGAATTTTCTCTATTCTTTCTTTATATCGTTGTACTCATGTGATATCACAAGCTATAGTAGTCTTTTCATCCAGCCTTGACTGAGCAGAAACTTCAAAAATTCCTAACTTTTGAACGGATTGTCCGATTTTGCTCAAACTCTCACTGATGTGTTCTACTAATATTGCTGCATTCACTCAACCCACATGTCTATGAAGGTGAACTTGTCCTTTATACAGGAGAAAAACTTGTCTCCCAACCCCTCCCGAAGCTGTGGCCACTGTACAAGCTGCACTAATCACAGGGTTTGAGGTCTACTTTGATGTTCACTGCCGCACACATCCTGGTGAAAGCAGTGAGAAGTACTGTGTCAATACTTTGCCCTTCTCTCTTCAGGAGGCATCTATGATTTGACGGGCTCCTACACCTTGTCCCTCGTCTGCATGACGGGGTTCTTCGTCCTCTCGGCTGCCATGTTTCTCATCATTCCCTTCCGCAAGCGACTGGCGGACTTCATCGCCAAGGGCTGCCGGCCTCTCGGCCTCGGGGGACAGAGCAAGGAGGCACTTGGGGCCCGGAGCGATACCCACGGACAAGGCTACCCCCCGGTGTCACAGGTCACCCAGTCCGCACAGAATGTCAAGGTGGATTTCCTCTGAAATTGAATTTGCAGATGTTTTCGTGTGTTCATATGTAGTGACCAAGTCACCATTTTACCTACTGATGAAATTTCAAATGGGAAATCAAAAATGAGGTCCATTTGCACATCCAAAGTTTGATATTTAAAGTGAAAACAAAGGTCTGGTAAGGGCCTGAGAACCCGTCTGGCACCATTTCATATTTGCTTGCAATATATCGAAAGAGTCTACAAAGAAACGTACCTGGCTGACGCGGTTTGCCGGAATGATGAGTCGTTTTGGAGTATTTTGAGAAAAATAATAAAAGTCGGTAGACCGACTTTTATTTCAGAAGGCTCCAGACTAACTCGGTCACAGGGAAAACTCGACCCTATTTCAGACAATTTACACACAGTTCGTCATCGCCGTGTTCATCAGTACTCTATAATACCACGGGTACCATAACGAGGCCTTACTGAGCAGACAGGAAAGTGCGTGCTAATCCTGTACAAAACAAATGGACAGCGCGCGATCCTCAAGCCTACTACTAGTAGTATACGCACATCACCTCAGTTGCTGAGACGCGTGGTCTTTGAAGTTTTTGTTGTTGTTTATCAAGCGTCTTTGATTGTTTTTAGAGGTGCTTGAGAGGCGCACACTAATTTTGCATGCGCGCCAAAGAGGTTTTTGATGCGCGCGTTGTAACAACTCGGACCATTACTGCGAGTAGCCAGAACGCTATAATGTAGTTTGTACAGGCCGCTCCCATATGCATAGTACACCACACTGTACAATCCAGAGGGACAACCAATACAACTCATCCCGCCGTCAAGCAAAGCGAGGCCGAATTATCCCCGAGTCCGAGTCTAGCCTGACCCCGTTCGGGTAAGTTCTGAGACTGAACGTTTTTGGTTAATATTTCCCATTTTCGTCGTTACCCATCGAATATCTTGCTATTACAGCGTTATTCCGCACATTTCCTAGGCATAAGTTCACATTTTGGAGCAAAATTTGACAACTTTTGCAGGCGTACCAGAACTTTTTTGGGGCTTTAACTACCTCCTGTCAACATTCTAAAGTGTGGGCATGTTTTGAAATGAAACATTTTTTTTAGTTTTCTGTAGTATGTTGCTCATGGTATTTTGAATTGAGCTGTTCTGTCTCGAGTACCAGATCTCCTGAGCGCTTTGCCTATGTGTAAAAATTCAACAACCGTTATATTAAGGTTGTTTATTTAATGGTCTTCATTCTTGCTGCTGCTGTGGGAGGCTTATAGAAATAGTAAAGAGGCAATGTCATTACGATTGGAAAGAGAATTGTGAAAATTGCTGGCATTGAAAACAAAGCAGAAGAGTATTTGATGACTCTTTTTAGACTTTTGTTGTTACTGACTGGTCAACGTCAGTGATTTTAATGCATCATAGCAAAAGACTAGGGGCCACACAGGACAGATAACTTGGCCAGTCACATTTCATCTTTGAATGGATGCTCTGCACTCCTGTTTGGCTTGATCTCAAAGGGACGTTTCTACGTTAGAGGCAAAGCTTGTGGTTGGTTGGTTGGTGCAGTGTGTTCAGGGATAGTGATTCTTGGGGGGCATTCCATGAAGTGTTTTGTCAGATATTTCATCTGACAAACTGTTATAAGCCACTGAAATCCTTGCATCTGATTGGCCGAGAGCAAATTTTTCGGACAAAACACTTCATGAACTGCCCCCCTGGTCTCTGTCGAAACAGAGTTCCATCTGTCCTGCGTATTTTACTACCTGCCGACAAAGCATACACTTGTGAAACAGTGTGCTGAATTGTGCCGTATGTGATGTGACTGCAAAGCTGTGAGAATGCGTATTTTTGCGAGAAAGAGAGGATGGCTGTCACATACAGAGTGATTGAAAATGATATACTGATAAAAGAAGGCTCACATTTTATGACCAATTCTGTCAAAGTTACAAAGGCCAAAGGTTACAAAGACTCATTTAATTTTGTGCCAGCATAATTCATTCTGTTAAGTTACAAGTAGATGATATTGTGTTGATAGTCTGCAGAGCATTTCATTATAACAGTATTTTATATTATTAAGGTATTATATCAATGGGTCAAGATCTTGTCCGAAATGTTCTCATTAGCAATTGTTTTAGGGGGAAAAGCACACATAGAGAAGCAAGTCAGGATGAGGGTAATATGTGGAATTAAGTGTGGAAATAGAGAACAATATGAATTTAAGAATTATATATATATTTATATGAAACATTGTAAGTTTTTAGCATATGCAAGGACATATGTTATTATTTTGCAACAGTATTGTAGAATATGCAGTGCACTTGTTCATGGAAATATTTCCTGTACTGCAGTCGAGTAGACTATGCTTGCTGTTGCCCTATCTTTATTCTAGACATGAAAAGAGAAAAAGAAAAGACAAACTGAAATGCAGCGTTGTTAGCCTCAGTGTTAAGCATAGTCTGACAAAGTGACTTGCTATGGCTCATGTGTAATGAGATGTGTTATATATGCATGCACAGTTCATGCAATTCATATAGTATACTGGATGGCAGTGATTGGGAGTCCAGGGAATATTGCACGAGTTAGGGCCAATATTGCACGAGTTATGGCCAATATTGCACGAGTTAGGGCCATTATTGCACGAGTTAGGGCCAATATGGCACAAATTGAAGATGAGTGCAATATTGGCCCTAACATATGCAGTTTTCCCTGGTATTCCAAGAAGTAAAGCCATCTGAGGTAATTGTTCTTATCAATGATCATTATCTGTGGAAGGCATAACGTGTAAAAAGTAGTTGCAGGGATTTGAAGTAGACTCTGCTCTGAAAAAAGTAGTGACTTGCACTTGTAACAAGAGTTCATGCACTTAGCAAAAGCATCTGTGCACATCCGTGCACAGTGGCTTCAACCTATACAACAAAGCAGATTACTAACAGCTCTGAATGAACAGTAATGCTTGTTTCACATCATGGGAAAATGAACATGGTTGTCACAATTGTATATATCAGGCAGGTTCTTTGTTTCTGTGCATGTGAGATACATGTTGTACGCATGTTTTGGATAAGAGGTCACTCAGGCTGTGTGCCTTTCATCGCCCCCTGAAATACTGCAGAAAAGTTGGACACCAGTTAGCTGAAGTATTACTCAAAAGTTAAAGAAACAGAATGTTACATTCCAGCCTTTATAGCAAAGAGTCACAAACATTAGTGGAAGCCAGTCTGCAAGGCATGTCTACCAGTATTTGTATTTCTATTCTGAATTTTTATCGTTGTAGATGGTGGATGTAATGTAGTCTTGATACAAAGATGCATTCATGTAGATTTAATGTTCATCAATTTTTATTCCACTCTGCTTAGAATATAATTTCTGCATTTAGTACTAGTATTTAAAGTTTAAAGGGTTCACAAATGATAAATTGATACTGTAGGTGGTGATATTATTGTGCATTAGAATTTTCATGGTGAGCAATTTGTGGGTTCTCAAGTTCATGTGGTGCAACTGCTTCCTTGTATGTTTTCATCCAATTCACAGAAGACAGGGTTTAGTGTGACATCCCTATTTACTCTAGTACACACAAATGATCCATTTGAATGTACACTCACAGGTAATCTATGAGTACTACTGTAGTTGTATTTATATGCTGATGAAGTGCACAGTTCAACCCATTCAAAGTCTGCTTTGACAGTCCTGAAGATATTTTCACCGGTTTTCAGATTCACACAAGCCAGAAGTAGCATGAAATAGGCAAAAATGTAAGTGAATGCTTCCAAATAATTTTTTTTTTCCATTTCCTGTGTGAGGTTACAATCCAGTTAATTCCCAATCTTCATTTTGTGTCCTCTTATGAAACTAACACCACTCTTTGTCAAAAAGCTGCAAGTGTGCAGAGGGGTGACCCTGTGGTGACCTTCAGTGGAATTTAAATCTGTTCAGTGCATGATTGACTGCTGTACAAAGATTAATAATTCAAAGACTTGCAAATTTTTTTGTAGTGTACGTTAAGCGGTGCATGGTTGACTGTCAACTTGAGGTTGCCGTCATGCTTGAAATTCTTCCAAACTTTAAACCCGTGTTTACCTTTTCATAGAGCTGTCACTTCATGAATGAAGAATTACAGGAAATGGGGGGGGGGGGGGGGTCAAGAAATTCCCCCTTTCCCTGCCTGTACCGTTTCCCATGGTTTTCATTATGGGAGGAGGATGCGTGGTTTATGTTCTGGTCCAAAAGAGTTTTATTCAGCAGGTTTGCTATCATGCCACATATCTTTTTAGTAGAGGCAAAGCACAATGACCCTTTGATAAGACATAAAGTGTAGGTCCCGTGTGTTATAATGAACAGAGTAAAATCGAACAAGTAAGACTGGGCTTCATCCATGTTGGATGATATAAGAGAAGTTGATGATATCATTGTGCTACAAGCTTCCCTTCCTGTTGATCTATACAATCCGTACTTACAAAGCGTTACTAAATACGCACTATGTTTGACTGAAATAGATTTGGATGAAATGAATTAGGTCTTAAATGAAATAATGCTGGAATAATATGTAATAATGACATGTAAGGGAGAGGCAAGCTGTAGTACCATTTGTTAAGTTGTTTTTCTCTGTATGCGTGTGGTGTACAGACCATAAATTAATTGGTTATGAGGTGATGCTTTCACCTCATCAGTTTGCACGTGTGATTTTGACCAGTATCGCTTTGATGTGAATGCATTTCAGATGTCTAATTTCCACAATGTTTAGTCCTAAATCCAATTTCAGTGAAAATTTTCTACCAGTCCTCTGTGTTGGATTCTTCTACTTTCTTTCTGTACCAAAGATAATGTAGTCGTTCAATGGGTTGTTCACTTTTACATGCACTTTTATTAGAGACCATTCCATATGATGAACACTTGCTTGGAGTTCAAATTCCTTGTTGATGATGGCCAAATTAGCATCATGATTTCATAAAGCTTTCTGTCTCTGCCTGTACTTACCAGAAATATTTTCTCATATCCAATGGGGAAAAAAAGCACCCAAATATGTTATGCATTCCCCTGTGTAGAATTGTAATGCTTATAGATTGTAGTACTTTTTTATGTGTATAAATGCCAAAAATTTGAAGAATTAGTGCAACGAGTCAAACTAGTTGTTGAATCAAATGATGATTATAATATGCTGGTTAGGATTTTATGGTGTCTTACAGAGCTTGGGTTATTCTGACCGTATGGGTGCAATGATTGAAACTCACTACAGAGCACTACAGTTAATGTAGGTTTGATGGTAGGCCAATTTACTGAAGGCATTACTAACCTTTTTTTTTTTTTTTCACTTCCATTGTCAGAAAAAAAAACCCTGTCAAACAGAGATGTGTCTGTATTTTCATTTTTCTGTGTTCAAAATCTGTGCCAAATAGCCTACAGTTGTGTTTTGTGTCAAGCATGAAAGGAAGATTTGAAAGTATTTGTGCACTCAGCACACAGTGCACACAGTGTATCACTAAGTGACTGTATAATATGTGTTGATTGTTCTGTGAGTAAAGGTAGTGTTAAAAGCTCTAGCAATGATATTGTTCTGTGCCACAGATTTTGAAGGGAAATACACCCAGCACTGCAGAAGAACATTCATCTCTTGCTTCCATGTGTTTTCCTTCCAACTGCTCCCTTTGGATGATTTGTGTAAGACTGTTAAAATGCAGCAGAGGCAAAGCATGATGCTGTACCTGTGGAGACACAACAACAAACCACATCTACAGTGCACTCCCGATATAACGAACACCATTATAACGAAATTCCGGCTACAATGAAGTAAAAATTGAGGCCGCAACATTATCCACACTGTGTGTTTTTATTGTTTATTTGTTCTGTTATAACAAAATTTCGATATAACAAAAGAGAACTGCCGATCCCGAGGACTTCGTGATAACGGGAGTCCACTGTATATTGAAAGCTATCAGTAGCTTATAGAGAGCACACATCTCTCCATATTCAAACAGATTACTGAATGGAATGTTCACACACACACACACACACACAAAGAAAAAACCCCACCCATCAAGGATACCATGGTAATGGACCTCATTAGAGTATGTGTACCAACGTGTGATGTCATAGCCATTCATTGCCAGTGAAACTGTGAACAACAACCTCGCCTAGCCTGAATAATTATCTGCAGACACTATTGTCGCTAATAATCAAGCCTGCATCTGGTTCCAACCCGAGCAGAACCCAACAAAAGACTGTGACAAAATCATCTCCACACAAGGAATCTATTGTGCCCATAATAGCCCTCAAATATTCCTCGTGAGATTTCAATAACAGTCCAGAATAAAAGTACTATTGTACTTCTGTTGAAATGAGCCATAACAGAGCTGGGTAAAAATCAGGTCAGTTTGGGCAGTTTTTAGTCAATCCAGACTGGCATCTACTTCCAAAGTATTTTTAATTCTTGCCCAAGCAAAATGTATAGGTCCATTTGATATGATTTTAGAATGTGTGACCACTGTCGGTGGAAATGGACATAAACGAAAAATGCACAAACAAAATGAACACAATGAATAAAGATAGCAATGCACATAGCACGATGCTCTGATGTATTCTGAACTTTTTTGCATGCCTTGATCTTGCTTGCTGGTGAATGTCACGGTCAAGAAGCAAACCTAACCCACCTTAAGTGTGTACTTCCACATCCGTCTGTGTATCAGGCGGTACAAAGTTCACTCAAAATCATTGTAATGTGTCAATCATGCAACCAAATAGCAATGACATGGAAACAAATCTCTTCACTTGACCTGTGTGTACATAGATATGATGTAGAAAAGATTATAGAAACCATGGGTTATTGATAAATACATGGATAGATGTAAGCACATAGATAGTAGAAAAGAGCACATTGTTGATAAAAGGCATATATACATGTACAATGTATATCTATCAATCTATCTATCTCTCTATATACATACACACACATTTGTGCACACATACATAATATACATACATACAGACCTATATACATACATACATGTACATATATACATACCCCTACATACACACCAACACACAAACCTATACTTTTAATAATTGTTATATTCATACACACACACACAATACATACGGACTTGCGCTAACATTGTGTACGAGAGCCATGCGGTTCCTGCGTGCAGTCCATATAGGAAGATCAAGATAGGAGTTGGAACTACTGGTACAGTGCACTACCATTATAACGAAATTCCAGTTACAACGAAGTAAAAATTCAGGCCACAACGTTATCGGCTCCATGTATCTTAATTGTTTATTTGTTCGGTTATAACGAAATTTCGATATAACGAAAGAAAACTGCCGGTCCCGAGGACTTTGTTATAACGGGAGTCCACTGTAATAAAATGTAAAGCTGTGTGATAGCACATCGTACTCCGCATAAAAGGGACAGGGAGGGAGAGGAGGAGAGATAGAGAAAATGGAGACAGGAGGGAGAGGGTGGGGTGGAGGAAAGAGATACAGACAGAGACAGACAGACAGACAGACAGAGAGATAGTGATGGGGGGTGGGGGTGGAGAACTTTCCTACAGCAATGTATCCAGTACTAGGCCAGAATGAGCTGGCCATATCAAAGGGATCATATAGTTTTGGTTGAGACCTAATTTCAGGTTTCTTAGACCCCGTTTACAGTGCGAGGCTCGGCCGCGGCCGAGCCCACCTTCATTTCAGTGTAAACGCGCAAAACGCCAAATGCGAGGCCAAAATTGGCCTCGCATTTGGCCTCGCTCTGGAGGTGGTCTCGGCCGTGGCCGAGCCGCGGCCGAGCCCGGCCTTTATTCAGTGTAAACGCAAACTGGGCCAAATGCGCGGCCAATTTTAGTCTGGCTTCCAAACCCTCTGCCTGTATATTTCGCTATTCAGGATGTTAACCCCCTCAACGTCGAAAACTAGTATAGTTTAAGGTGGATTTGTCCTGCAAAGGATTTTTGTCCTTTGGCAAAGGCCTTTGCCCGAACGGCGACTTTGTCGCCACGCAATTCAGTTGGCAAAGGGTCCGAAAACCAGACAATACCAAATTGCGTTTGTTTACAAGCAGAGCGCCACTATGACAAAATATTGAAAGGTTTGAATTAAAAGCGCGGCCGAGCCCAGCAGTGTAAACAGACAAAATTGCGAGGCTCGGCCACGCAATTGAGGTCGGGCTCGGCCGCGGCCGAGCCGCGGCCGAGCCCGTCTATGAAAATGTCTTATGAAATATGAAAGAGAATGTAATTCTATGAGGAATTCAAAGTTTATGTGTATGACGAAAATTGGTTTGGAAATGCTTGAGATATCAAAAAAAGAGCGATTCTAATAAAGTGTGGGACCCATACTTTATTACGATCGCTTTCTTTTACTTTGTTTTTGGATGTTTCAGTCATTCCAAACTCGATTTTCATCAAATAAACTTTGAATTCCTCTTAAAATGGTATGCTCTGTACTATATCATAAGTGTTTTCTTGGTATCTTGCAAAAAAAATTAAAAGCCCAATTCTCATCTCCACCAAAACTGTATCATCCCTTTAAAGCTTGCTTTAATATTAAAGTGCAAGAGTAAGCAAAGCAAGAAGGAGAAATCCTGAGATAAAGACAGGAAGGAAATACAGAGCCAAGGTACACAGATGAACAATAAAGGCATGTCGACTAGAAAACAGTCATACTACCTGTTCTCCAAACACAACTTTTCCATACACAAACATATTATACACTGGTTCAAACACACACACACACACACACACACACACACGCACGTACTGATAAACACTGCTGTGACGAGATGTACTGTGGTAGAATTAATGTTTGAGAAAATATTCAAGAAAGTTACACAAATACTGTAGTTCTTGTCACGTAGCCTGTATGCACCACACAAACCCCCTGTCAAATGTGTGCCACATTATTCTGAGATTGCAGTGCTGGCATGCTTTGGGAAACATTCTCTTTGTCAAATCCGTCAACTTCTTATTAAAAAAATTTTTTTTTTTGTTATGAATGAGCAAAGTCGTAGAGAAAATCCCAAGCTCTGATATGATGTATATTTTATGACAAATCTATAATTATTTTTCTTTCAAATGACCAGCAGCTATGTTATAGTAGAGGCATGACTTGCACACTAAGTAATGACAGAAACTCATATATGAATCCGACTTCAGAGCACTCTAAATTTAAATACGGCGGTCATAACTGGGGGGCTTCCAAACAAGAACAAATGCACTTTCAATGGGTTATGCAATGAACCAGATGCATTGCTATGTCAGTGCATAACTTATCTTTTGTTAGGCATACTTGAAACCTCTCATTTAGTGACAATGAAACCGAAGTTCAGAAGCACAACTTCACACACACATACACCCACATCATACCTTGGGTACACAAAGTGCATTGTACTTCTACTACTTTAATATAGACCCACACACACACACACACACACTTCGCTCAAACAACCACAGAAAGTACCAACATACTTCCACACACAAGCCAATACCACGCACACAACACAACATCTACAATTATACACACACATACAAATATATGAAAAGCAGTAAAAAAAAAAAAAAAAAAAGAGAAAAAGCAAAACAAAACTCGGAGAACTGTGATGATTTGTCAAATAACATGACAGTATTATAAAACATAAAAGGCAAACATTCCATGCAAAAACTTCCAACACTATTTGCTTAATCGCAGCAAAACCAATATGGAATAACAATGCAACAATGGCTATTGATACACAGTCTAGTACACAGCCACCAGTGCTCATGTTTTGCTACTATACATCATTCCACACAATAGACAGTTGGATGTCTGATACTCCAAAGACAGTCTTTTTGCCACAAGTCTCCGAGAGACATGAACAACGAAGTAAAAACCATACAAGAGAGTAAAACAAGATATGGACTCCAAAATAATGACTGAAAACTACAGTGGTTTTGAAAAAGAGAATACTTTATAAAGACAGATGACAAACATGATACACATGATGTACAGAAAAAGAAGCAAGTTACATTGTAGTGGTAATGTATTGACAACGGCGTTCAAGTTTGTCCTCCATCTAAATAACATTGACAAAGTTAATCCTGTCTGTACCAGGTACAATTTTCGCAAATTGGAGCCGACGGCCTTTTTCGCGGCATGAAATTTCCATGAGTTGCCTCTAACATGCAATGCGTACAGTGTAGACAAGAACTTTCACGTGCATTTTAATTTCGCGAATCTTGGCTCTCGCAAAATTCCCGAAATTAAAATGCATACGAACATTCCTCGTTTTACAGTACTTTGGGCACTGTGTAAAATGATGTATGGGTTTTCTGTGCCAAATTTGCACTCAAAGCACACAAAGGTTAAAGGCACATGGTCCCGGTGGTTTAGTCAAATACGTACGCGGGCGCACAGCGCGTTTCCTACAGAGACCTACGCTATCGACTCCTCTTTAGCGCTTACGCTGTGGCCCACTTCCCCAAGTCCAAAGAAGTCCGATCCACTGTACTCAGTGGTCCAATCACAGCTCGGCTCATGATTCGGCTGAGGGGGATGACAGCTTTGGCAAACTTCTTTTGTGAATTCATACCAAGAAGCACATATGCACGCACCCTGGCATTACTACAAACTGCGCGATGCGCAGAGAAGACAACGAAGGCAACGTTACTTAGCAACACCTATGCACTTTACTCTTGATGACAGCTCAACTTCTGTAATCTTCGTATCAATGCTAACAGTGATCGGCAGTATCATCAACAGTGCTCTCTACGCTAACAGGATTATGCGCCTTTAGTAAGTGATGTGGATAAACCAAAATAATGCCAGTACCCACTCGACCACTCTATGCTCAGGTTGACTAAACTCAACAATGAAATTAGACCAACTGCATGGTATAAACACCATCCAAGCGAGACAAGATGTAAGAAAGTTGAGGAGTTTTTTAATGTTTCACAAGTTTTCACTGAACAGTGTCAGTGTCAGCAACAATTCATGAACATGTCATTCACTTTGTTTTGTTTTAATCTGTTCATTGAAGTCAACTTGAACATTTTTAATATTGTCAGCATTTTCCAAGTCATTTTAAGTTTGGTGTATTGCTATCTCAATACTAGCGCCAGCAATAATCCAAAATTCGAAATCAGTCTGTGCTAGCAGGTTGACTGCAAGTAGCTAATGCTGGGCACGGTGCTAAATGTCATCTGTTAAACTGAGCTCCACTTTCATGATGGCCACGTAAGTGTCTTTCCCCACACTGGATAACAGCAGCTCCTAGGGATTATTAGATCTATCAATTAAAAATCGGTGTTTGTGTTAGCATTGCTATATCTATGAGATCCACACTCATGTCCATGGATGCACATCATCCCCATTCACATTATTACTACATGCACAGTCTATTTAGACACACAACCTCATCATCTACGCCTGGGAGCAAAGTTGAGAGCATTGAATTGCAGATGTAGAGAACTTTGTTGCTTTTTTAATCTCCTACATCACTTGTCTAATACAAAGCATTCATGACTGTATCTTTTCAGAGTTGACTTGAACCAAACACAATCACTATTTTTTTTTTTTTTTGTCAAGCAATGCCAGCA
Organism: Diadema setosum; assembly: GCF_964275005.1. Lineage (NCBI taxonomy): Eukaryota > Metazoa > Echinodermata > Echinoidea > Diadematoida > Diadematidae > Diadema > Diadema setosum. The sequence goes on from NC_092693.1 coordinate 23,634,605, forward strand.
TGATAACGTGGACTTTGCTGCAGTGTGATAATAAAAGCTAGCAACATCCAGCTACAATCCTACCACGGAGAAGCTTGCTATGCATGAAGTCCGGTATGAAGTCATTATCGCTGCCAAGACATGCTGAATGCATAACCCAAGTGAGAGTGAATAGAATAAGCCACTGGATGAGTACTTTTCACAGAGCCACATAGCAGCTAAAAACTGACCTTTTCTTTATTCACTTTATTCTTTTCCTTTTTTATTTTTTCTTGATACTCTGGCAGGATGCTTTCAGAATTTTCTCCTCTATCACCACTGGTGACTACTTCCACATAATAAGTTAACCTTGTATCCGATATGAAACCACTACAAAGATTGCTGTAAGCATTTTGCACTCATATCTTGACAATCAGGTACACACTCCCCTCAATGTCACTCTTATGGGTATAAGACTCATTCGAATGCAGTACAACCTTCTCTTTATACAGCATGATCACAAAAAAAAAAAAAGAAAAAGAAGAAGACAAAATAGCCGTTTTTATCCCCAGTGATAAATCATTAAAGAAGTTACCATCAACTGTCCTTCCATTGGCGAAATGTAGTATAGAGACACAACCCAGAAATCTGCCTCATGTCCAATCAGCCTTGAAGAAGCCTTGGCTAAGCTTTCAGTATGTCCTTGGCATCACCAGTGATAAACACATGATTCCTATTCATGGAAGCATGGCACAATAACGAGGGTCAAGTCACAGAATTGTAATTCTTCCATTTGTTTGTTTGTTTGCCTTCTACCTCTGGCCACACGTACTGTAAAATGTCCGCATTCCGTGGAGAAAAACTTTGGCACTTCATAAGTACTGCTTGGCCATGGCCTGCAGGAACTTCTGCTGCCGTTTGCGCGCTGCCGTCGCCAAGAGATTCTCAGAGTTGCAGGTGTTGAGCTCCGGTTGACTCAAGACTTGCATCTAAAGTGGCCAACAAAGCATACAACAAAAGAAGTGAAGATGAGATCTGAAAACAACACTTGTTTTTATGTACTTTTGAATATGCTTTCAAAATCTGTAAGCAAAACAAATCAACTACATTTGCAGAACAGAAGGTGATAACAATGTACAATGTAAAAGTAATTGTAGATATTTTAGTGTAAACATGTATGGTGAATGATATCATTGTAAATGTGATAATGTTGACCACACACCCATTCCGCTTAATACGAATGATGATGTTCAAAGACATCACAAACCTGTCAGGACCTTTATTGACAATATTTAAATAGATTTATCACTTCCTTCACTCATATATTTGATTATTGAATCATCCAATGGACTAATCCACGTGTTCAATTAGTCAGGTTAGTCGTTAAACCATCTCACATCATGTTGTTCAGTATGAGTTCTAGCACCGTTTCTGTTCTTTTTAAAGAACATACAAATACATTGCAGGTAGATTATCTGAAATATCATCACTATTGAAGTGAACTACATTTCCCCCAAATAATACCTGCAACAGATTCTTCTCTCATGAGAAGACCCATGAAGATGTTGATATATCTTAAGTGGTTAAAGAAAACATCAAGATAGAGAAGAAAAGATGAAAAAAAAGAACTCACTGCTGCCTGCTTTTTGTCAACTTCACTCCTCTTATGGTGGGTGTCTGTTCATTGATAGTTAAGGAAATGAAGAAAGACAATTTGACTGTGCAATCTACCTAGATAAATGTTTGGCAAGAGAACAGAATTCACAATGTCAGAGGGGAGAGGGGTGGTAAAGAGAACTTGGAGAAGGGGGAAGGTGGGGATGGGGGGGGGTAGAGGAGAATGGCTTACAGAAAATCTGTCAGGAGATCATCACCCTCTCTTCACAGTCAAGTAGCAACATCTTCGCTCTGGGAGTATGTGAAAACCAAAAGGCTCAAGATTACTGTATAAGCTGTTATTTTCGCGAGGGTTTAATTTTCGTGAATTTCTCGAATCACAGTTGGATCGCGAATTTAACAACACGCGAAAATGTCTCCATCCACTATGTTAATAGAGCATTAACGTAAGCGTCGGCGTCAATTCGTGAAAACAACATCGCGCGAAAATGTCTATGACCTCGTTATTCGCGAAAATATCTGCACGCGAAAGTAACAGCGTATACAGGATTCTATTATCCACATATAACAACTGAAAACAAGACAATTTCTTCCTCTATTGGAGAGTAAACATAGAAAAAAAAAGATAAAAACAACAAAAAAGTAAAGTGTACAGTCTCTGAGTAGAAACAAAGAAAAAGAAAAGGGAAAATATAGTTCTCCATTCTCTTCAATCACCAAGAAAGGTCAGTTTGTCTGCCAGAGTTGGTGAGGAAGACGACACAGGAAGACACTTCTACTCCTTGCAGCCGCTAAGGTCACATGTAGTCATCATATTATATACCAGCATATCAACAGCTACTAACTTTTAACCTGTTGAAGATCAGCCCCAAGAATACTCGGGCATGTGTCTACAGGAAATGCGTCTTACAGCAAAATCAGTTCATCCTCAACGGGTTAAGTATGAGCATCACGCACTCTAGAAACTTACAAACACACAATTATATACAATAATACACACTAATACTTTAACATAGCAAGTGCACCATGCTTTAGCTTAATCTTACAATCCATTTTCAGCGGTTGTAATGTATTTTATATCCCATATCTGTTTAACACACAACAAATGATGACTCAACACATTTGAACAGACCTCTTACCCTGAACGTTAATCCTATTTTTCGTTTTCGTTATTAGTATGTAGCATTTAACCATATTTGACTTTTCATTATTTACGCTAGTGGGATAGGAGTATCCAATCTTGCCAAGTTTTATGCGTTGCTTTGGATTGCAGTATTTCCCCTTTAAGAATTTGACCTCAATTTGACCTCTGCTGTTGTTGTGGTACAAGGTCAAAGGTGGATGGTCACTACACTTTGTTGGACAGATTGCTTTGACAGATGTGGAAGGCAACCAGTTGACTTTTCCCTGCTTTGCTGGACAGTGATGCACCAGATTGCGTACACGTCACTCGTGCAATCCACGCAAGAAAAGGATACGGATAAGAAACTCCAGAATGGCAAGGTCCCAGAAGCAGTCATAGAGGGCATCGCTTCCATCGTAGCTGTTGGGCGTCAAGAGAGGACGGGTGTAACGGATTCATCAATATTTGCACACTTATCAACCAGATATATTACTGACGTTTATTCACACCCCAACCAAATCATTTCAATCAGAGCTGTTGAACATTGTACAAATAGTGAATGGTCACAAGTGCAGTGGCACAGGATTTCACCCGAGGTGAAAGATGAGGTGCATTATTCAATAAAGCAATGCCGAGTCGATTTTAGTGGAGTGGCCCATCTTTCACCAAATTCAAAATCTTGTTCAACTTCAACAGCAAAGACTCTACAGCATCTGTTTTAAAAACCTCAAACACTGATTAAGGTGGTCCCTACTGACTCTTCATATTGTACAAAAATGGTCACCATTCTTCATGAAATGCAAATGGTTTTACAATTGAATAGTGGTGTGGTCATTAGTGAAAACAAAGGGAGGAAACTGTGGACAGTAAATGAGTGATTGAGTGCACATGGCAGAAGTATGTATATTGTGACTTTAGAGGAGTGCAATTGTGCAAAACAGGGAGTTGACTATAATCTTATCATGGGAGTAAATATAAATGGGAGACATCAGAGTGCAAGCACCTAACCTTTAACAGCATGAAATGTACTACCATCTGAACATCCAGTTTTTGATTGCATCATCGGCACTTTGAATCTTCGCTAAAGACAACCCCCAACATCACATCACTGTGTTTTTCCCCTATCATCTTCCACTGCTGCTTAGCATCTCATCATTCTCATTGTGCTCCACACTCTTAGTTGACTTCATCATTGACCCCTGCTCCTCCCCACCCCTCGGCCCCCTTCTTCTCTCCCCCTCCCCCTCCACCTTCCCCCTCCTCCCACTACCACCCCTACAAGAGACACTGACCATCTCTTCTCCTGCAGGGCCTGGAAAGCAGTCACATAGTCGACCGGCTGCAGGAACTGGCACAGGATGGCCGCCTGGGTGTGGCACTGGAGCTGGGAGCAGCTCTTGATGCAGCGCCGGTAGACCTGCTCCGACCACACCCCCTTTGGGACCGGAGACTCAAAGAAGTTGGAGGAAACCATGGCAGCCTGGAGGTAGAACTTGAGGGCCGCACCATACTGCTTCTTGGCTGATAGGGGTCCAAGCAGAATGGATGTGGAAGATGGGTTATATTCCTATATTCCAAATGAAGATGTTCTTTTGCTTGATATATATCTTTTCCTCATTTTCACTTGTATTCTAATCAGTGATCATAAGGATGACAAAAACATGAAATATACTCAGACTATATTAACTATTGTCATAATCTTTATCAGTTTATATTTCATGGGAAGAGTTTTTCCTGTATGTATTTTCATAATCGTTTTGAATACAGTCATTAAATCTTCACTGTCATCATCATTCTCATTAAAGAAATTAGAAATGAACTCACCATAACATGCATCAGCCTGAGTGCACAGCCAGGATGGGTTCTTGGGGTCAACGGCTAATGTGTGACCTATGACCTCCATGGTGGTAGCTGTCACAGCTGTGACGTCTATGGAACTCTTACTGTGAGAATGAAGAGAATACAACATAAGAATTATAAGAAACACCTTTGATCATGAGGTGCAGTTGGCTTGTGCATCCCACATCCTTGGTACTTACAAAGGAGTTTAGATCATGTGAATGCAAACCTACAGCACTTCAAACATGACCTATCACTTCAGGGTCTTTCGCAACAGAAAATCATGTTTTGAATGCGGCTCACTTGTCAACAGGGTGTGTTAGTTTGTTCTGGTATTGGTCCTTACCACAGAAATTCATAGAAAAACATGAATATAAACCATAATTCCACTCTATAAAGTTGTTGTGCATGCATAAGACTCGGCACAGCAATAGCATACCTGTCAACCCTAAAACTTAGTAAAGAGAAAATAACTGGGAGAAAATGGTGCAAACCTATGAATTTTTACCCATCTCCCATACATCACAATCAGCACGTGCTGACAAAACTAGGAACACCACATTTAATAGATCTTCTTCTTTTCTCAGAAATACACATAGAAATGTATCCATTTACCAGAAACACTTGGCAGATAAGCAATAGTGAGCCAGGCAAAAGCAAAACATAACCACAAAAAAAAAACTGCAAAAGAATAAAACAAAACCACAACCAAACCAAGATGTCCTTCAATGCTGCACTCATAATGTAATGTGCAGTATCAACTTTAGGAGTGTTTCATTTTCTCGCATAAAATGGCACAAGAGTGCAATTGAATATTATTCAAAACTCACTCAGTGTTCCCCAACACTCATTTGGTGTTATCCAAAACTCACTCGGTGTTATCCTACACTCACTTGATGTTATTCCACACTCACTTGGTGTTACCCAACACTCACTTGGTGTTACCCAAAACTCACTTGGTGTATAATTACCCAACACTCACTTGGTGTTACCCAAAACTCACTTGGTGTTACTCAAAACAAACATGGTGTTACTCAAAACTCACTTGGTGATGGTGTTGGGCCAGAGGGCGGGATACTCGTGGGTGATGCTGTTAGGCATGTCGTCCTTCAAGATGTTATACAGCTTGACGAGGCAAGACAAGAGCAAGCTGAGACATTTGGGATCGTACAGCGCCCTCACAAAGTTGACAAACTCGACCCTGTGAGGCGAGAGTAGGAGAAAAGCATTAAAAAGCCAATCTAGGCATGCGCATTGCTAGAGAGAGTTTGTCTTATATTCCTCACATTCTCTGAAATGGAATCAGCGATAATATGCTTTATGCTATAGTGCCCTTCTGTTATAATGAATGCAGTTATAATGAAATTTCGTAACTAGAAAGTAGAAACACAGGTCCCAAAATTATTATCTATATATCTCTATATCCTCTTATATTTCAGCTGTAACAAAATTTCAATGCAATGGAAGAAAACTGCCACACCCAAGGACTTGGGGAGTCGGCTGTATCAAGCAATGAAGCTGCAGTGGCTGCGGGTATATAGTCTCCACTCATGAACTCAACCCCGAGGGGAATTTTATTATAACTTATTTGCAAAAGTCGTCTCTTGACGAGGCACCAAGGTAGTTACGTGGTGGACATTGCAAATACTAAAAAAAATTCAAAGAATTAACCCTGAATGCAGGTAGAAGGGGAAAATGTAGCATCTCTATCATGTAGTTTCATAAAATCTAGTCAAATATTGCACACTATTTTTTGGTCTATTCACCATAGGTCCACATAAGTAATAGTCTCATGGATATGTTTGTTTGCCAAAAAAAAAGAAAGTTGTCAGGCACAAAAAAAAAAATTCAAAGAATTAACCCTGAATGCAGGGTATTAAAGTTTTCACTGCCATGGTAGCACGCTCATAGAATTTTTATTTTTTTTTTTTAAATCTATAGAAGAGAATCATCAATATGTTTCACACCAAACAAACTAAATCCATAATGCTTGAACACTTCAATAGACCAATCGTCAAATACCACTTGCAAAAACTGATGATTTTCAGCAAACTCTGGCCACTCAAACAGAAACTTTAAAAGTTTGCAATTTTTTTTCTAATACTGTCAGATTATCATCAACTGTTCACTTTTTTGTGTATACATGTATTACTGTATACGCCATATATTTCGCGAGTCTAAATTTTCGCGAATCGGGACTTCCCTACAATTTTGCGAGTGGTTAAATTCACGATCGTGGAGTCTTTTACATTTATATCGGCATTAGAGTCAATATTTTCGCGTGTCTTTAATTAAGCGAATAGCAGCTGACTCGTGAAAATAAAAACCTCGTGAAATATTCAGCGTATACAGTATCATGCCCAGCCCGACCAGACGCCATGCACTAGCACTAGCACAGCGTCTGACGGTGTGTGATACACATATCTACGAAACCCCATACACATATCTACTAAACCCCTCGAACATGGCCACACAACAACAAAACTGTTGAAAATTTCTACATTCTTATCACAAATTTTACGAATCACTCACGTGAATTGAGATGCTTGGACTATGAGCATGGTATTTCAGTCCATAGTGAGCCCTCACGCAATATACACTGAGCAAAAAGTCCAATCTTAACCCGGAATGCTGTGATCATCGCTGGGCCATTCAAAATAAACCTTTCCCAGCTTTGAATGATGCAAATTGCGCTGCTAGAGTTTGTACGCCCGCGAAGTCGACAGCGCCCTCTTTGCCCAGTACTGCGCCGACATTTCGAATCATTTCTGCAATTTCTACGATTTCTGCGGCGTACAGGATTAAAAAAGGTGCAATTTTTGGTAAGTTGTAAAATGAGCATATCAATATCAATAGCTGAAAACGGTAGCTAAATAGATAAAGTTTTCACCTTATGTAGTTTTAGTAACAAATATGGTGCAGTAAATTCAAAATCGAGTCGGCGCCCCGGAATCCTGAGATTACGTAGTGTCCACACCGTACAGCCCTGTCGCGACTTACACTTGTGTACAGCGACAGGGCTGTGTATAGTTATATCATGCCCATCTCTTTGACAATAGCATGGATTTGTTCTCTATGCTTGCACAACATCTGCACATATCTACCTCGTCATGATTGCGAGGTTAGTTTCTCGGTTGACCGTGTTGGCCGCTGCTCCTGTCGCCGAGCGTTTGGTCTGGTTGGTTGTGCTGAAGATGAGAGTGACAGCATTCCACAGCTCTTTGGCCACCGTCCGGCACTTGTTGGAATCGGCTGGGTCATCTCGCATACAGAAGGCCACTAGACTACCAATCTGTGTATGCAAGAGGAGGCAAAATACTACACATTAGTACAATCATGATGAAAACAGTGTTAATGATGATGACAATAATAATAATAATAATAATAACAATAATAATATTACAAATGATATTGATTTATACAATGCACAATGATTTTAAAGATTTTCTATGCGTTTTAATACATAAAAATCCACCTCATACATCAGGAAAAAAATAGTTTTTGAAGATTTTACAACTAGCTTAGTGTCTGTCTCTGTCCTAAATCTCTCTGGCAAGCTACTCTAAAAATTTGATAATGACAATGATGATAAAAAAAAAATAAACAAAACAAAAACAATGTGAAATACATAGACTTACTCTCCAGAAGGGCATGGGTAGCTCCCCATTGAAGAAGCACAGCCAGCACTGACTGTTGAGGAGGAACAAGATGCACTGCTCAAGGACCGGCTCCCTCGTTGGGATATCACGATCTGTGGGATGTATTGAAAAAAAAAAAAAAATTGAAACATTGAGACATTGAGACAGGCAGCCAGAGAACCAGACAGATAGAGAAGTGTGTGTGTGTGTGTGTGTGTGTGTAACCACGCCTAGATCGAAAATTTAATGCAGTTCCTATTTGTCTTATGACAGACCTGATATATTCTTAGGCTTATATAGTCAAATTGCATAACAGTAATGTGTTCTGGACACAGGTATAAGGCATTATACACATACATGTAAGACGTTACAGTGCAGAAATGCATGATATAAATGTAAAGGAACATCAGAGCATGGCATCTACTTCACATGAGCAATACAAACCATGTTTGGCTCCCAAAGAAAAATTAAAAGATTCTACTCACCACTCCTGTTACCAAGGAGACAGACCTGCACCTTCTGAGTGAGGTCCGAGCCAGCGTGCATGGCTCCCTTCTGCTCGGCCAGCCTAAGGAGCTGGACGTAGAGCAGCTCGTTCCTCAGTCCGGTGTAGAGACGGAAGGACGTCTCTCGGGTGGCTTTGCAGGCCGCTTCCAGGTGGTCTCGGGCCGCATCGTAATTCTGAAAAATACATATATGAATTCCTGGATGAGATACTAGGCATTGCATTCTCATGCCTTCATTAAATCAGACCCTTCTGCAAACCTGCAGCTAAGACATACGTCGACTTTAACTCTTCATGTGCCATGGTGTAATCCCCCTGTGTGCCACATTATTCTGAGAAGATGTTGTCATGCTTTAAGAAAATATTCTGTTTTTTCAAATCTATGTAACTTCTATAGATTTCTGTTAAGCTGGACATATAGTGACTAAAGTTGTAGAGAAAATGCCAAGCTTTGCTTTGATGTAAATTGTATGACAAATCTATGATTGTGTTTCTTTCAAATGACTAGTAGCTAAATTGCTGTAAAGGCATGACTTTTGCACACAAAGCAGTGACAGAAACTTAGAATTTACAAGCAAATCCAGTACGGAACACCGCTTGTTAGTCAATCACAACATAAAATGCAAACTACAGTACATGTGAGAGGAACGGAAGCATGAGAAACGCTTTTATTGTACTGCGGCATTTGGTGATTTATCGACAGGTTTGGGCGGGTTTGTGCGTTTAAGCAGAATATGCGAAGTTGGCACGCCGTCGACTGAGTCAGACGTGTGAATGTGGCACATAAAGATTGAACTATTGCCAAAACTGGCAAAAAGCTGTTGTTGCGGTGAATCCCCACTTGGATACAGCTAAACAAATAGTATAATATCAAGTCCAACTTTGGCATGTGCACCAGGGTTTTCCTTTCTCTCTCTCTCTGATTGTATGCTTCATGCAAATGTGATGCTAAAAATCTTGCCTCACATTATTACGATAATGCAAGATGATATCTAGAGGCAATAAGTAATATCCTTGACATCTTTTAATCTTTTGTCGTATCTTCTACCTTTGACTGATTTCCAGAACACAATGGACGCTTCTCAAATCTTGTGTTTGTCAGTTGCTTGATTAGAACAAAGTAAGAGAAGAAAACCCAATCAAATACTGCGAAACACATGGTATCGAGAAAAAAAAAACCCACCTACAATGCAAAATCAAATCACTACAAACATAAAAAATTACGCAAACATATCCTTTGCTGAAGTCTAAGTCAAACACAAAGATGCAATGTTCATCTGCTTTCATCTCCAAACCTGTTGAAGACGAGTCCCGAGAATACTCGGGCAGGTGTCTCTGGGAAATGCATGTTGTAACAAAATCTGTCCATCCTCAACAGGTTAAGAACTCGAACTTCGACAATAAAGCAGTGTCTTCTGTTCTCTGCCTGTGTAGTAAAATTCTTTACCTTTTTCTCTATGCAGTGATGAGCTTTGACCAGGAGAATGAAGAGGTAATCCTGCATCAGACGGTTGCCCATTCCCTCAATGATGAAGCCATAGGTTCGGTCTACTTGCCACTGGTTTGGAGTTTAATCAGAGAGAAGCAGCAAACATATTAGAGGAGAATTTTAATAGTCGAACTATATTCTTAAACAACAACACAAAACCCCAAACAAAAAATAATTTCTCGGTGAATCTGTGGAACCAGAAGCATCAGCTCAGCTGCTTGCACAGAATATGCGAATTTTCATGGATATTATTTGATAGCAATGTTGAGGGTGATGATTATGATCACTCTTTTCATTGCTGTCATTTTTTTTTTATTATAATTATCATTACTATCATCATTCTTCATCATCCTTCTTTTTCTACAAGAAGAGAGAACAAGATTCTTCTCCAATTTGTCTACCCTCTGTACAAATGAAATTTGTAAGAGCGCAACTGCTGATCTACACCTGTAGCGAACATGTCAGACATGTATGTTAAAATGTAGATCAGCAGTTGCAAAATTACAGATTTCATTTGTACAGAGGGCAGACAAATTGAAGAAAACTCATATCTCATATCCTCACCCTTCTGCTTAATAATCTCTTGCTTTCAGTTAAGGTTCGTCTTGTTCAAATTACTGAATTCTTGCATCGAGTTGTTTTGATTGCAACTGATTGACAAATTGCCCTACATTGAAGTACATAATGTTCATGTAGGGCATTTTCATCATTACTCATCATTACTTCTGTTATCATTACTTTGCTGCAGACAGCCGAGTGTTGCCTCCAGCTCCACAGGATTATCAACATCATCATCATCATCACCGTCATCACCATCTTCATCATCACCATCATCATCGTCATCATCGTCATCATCATCATCACCATCACCGTCACCATCATCACCATATCACCATCGTCATCATCATCACCAACACCATCACCATCACCATCACCATCATCATCATCATCATCATCCTCGCCATCATGATCGTCACCACCATCGCCATCATCATCACCATCACCACAATCACCATCATCATCGTCATTCTTTTTAAGTCCTTACCTTGCTGCAGACTGATAAGAAGCGGCGATTGGGTGCGATCCTGTGGAGTGATTTGAGCACCGCCTCAAGCTCCACAGGATTCTCTGTCAGTAGGAGCTGTAGCTCAAGCTGACCCATCTGGAGTGGGAGGTTGTCTGCAGGGTGACAAGGTTTGACAAAGTCTCGGTACAAGTAAACAAATGTGGTGACTGTCGTGAAAACCTGTAATGAGTGACACCATTTCTAAAGAAGAGTACCTTTGAAGATAAGTGTGGCAATACACTAGTAGAATTGAAAGCCACCGATGAGGTAAAATACACAAGAAATTGGTTTTGCACTGAAAAACAGTTATCATCATTCGAATGAGAGTAAGGTATTTCAGATGGCATGGGCAGGGCTGCACACTAACCCAATTTTTCTACTGGTCCAACCTGTCTGTTGGACCAGCAGGTACCCAGTTTTCCCATTTTTTACTGGTCCATTTATGAAAAAGTTACTGGTGGGACAGTGATTTTTACTAGTCCCGGACTGTCGGACCAGTGCTAGTGTGCAGCCTTGGCATGGATGTCTAAAGATGTCCTTGTCATTTGACTGCAATAAAATTGCCGTAGCATTGGTTTTGAACCCATGAAAACATATGCACTAACTTTTTTGTTTGTCAGTCCTGACATACAAGAAGCCACATGTTGCCAATAATATATCTTGAGATGGGCCAGGAAGAAAACGTTTCATCTGAGTGGATGTGACGTACATGACAGTTCCTTACATACATAATGAATTAGGATAACGCTTCAAGTCAAGTCCACCTTGTGTCTCTACAACACATACTTTGTGCATGCACACATTATTACATCTGCTACCTGACATTTGAAAGTCAATGCTCTCTAAATACATCTGCATTATCTTCTTTACACTGCCATCTCTCGGCATGGTTCTCATAATCACTGCTCCCATTTTCAGGATTGTCGTATGAAGGGAAAATTCCCCTTTTTCATTGTCTACTGAACATGCTCCGAATGCTGCGGAGAAGTTACAGCAAGAAGTAAACTGACTGAACACAAAGACAGAGTAAGATTAAAGCAACCTAAGTTGGAGAGACAAACTGGCTGAAGGAAAAAGGCTCAGTCGGTCAGAGAGGAGTGTTCTAACTAACTGCCCACCTGTCTGACTGGCCAGGGCTGTGTCCATCCTGGTCATCTGGTGGTCATCTGTCCTCTGGCTAGCACGCATGGCCTCCATGTCCGGAGCAGAGAAGAGTTCATTGGGGCAGCACTCCATGAGCTGTCGACCCAGGTCTGGCTGACTACACAGCATCCTGCTCCCAATAAAGGAAAACGAGTCCTGCAACATTTATTCTCCTTTTCTTCTCTCACACACTTGAAGGTTACTCTAAAACATGATATCTTCACGGCATGAAATTTTCACGAATGGGAGCCGATGGCCTTATTTGCAGCAAGAAATTTTCGCGGGTTGCCTCTAACATTCAATGCATACGGTGTAGACAAGATCTTTAATGTGCATTTTAATTTCATGAAACTAGGCTCTCGCGAAATTCACAAAATCTAACTGCATGTGAACATTCCTTGTTTTACAGTATCTTCATTAGACTTTTTTTGGGGTTTTGTTTTGTAGCTGTTGTTTCAGGGGTCTGTCTGTGTGTTTGAGAGTACATTTATTCATGTACAAAATTTAGCCCTTTTGATAGTGGCGAGATGTGCAAAGTTGATACCAGCTTCAATACTGACTGATGCAAGCCACTTGGGGGTGTCATACAAAGAGATCCATACCAACTTCACCTGTTTTCCATAGCGCTTGTAGGTAACACCACTTTGCCAGGTTTGCACAATTATAAAACTATTCGAGGGAAATTAACCCTAACTAGGCCGGGCTATTTAGGTAGTTGATAGAGCCGGGGGGGGGGGGGCCTCCCAGGCCCCCCCTCCAGATCTCGGCCGTCGACCGCGCGATCGCGACAAAAATTGGCACACACATTGCCTATGATGTAATCTAAAATACCATGAAGTTAATTTTTCAAAAAAATCATCATTTATGCTAAATTATGCTAATTTATGCATGATGATGCATAAAATCAGACTATTTGGTATAAATCACCAAAAAAAGCTCAAAAAAGGTACATTTTTTGTGTAAATAATCTTTTTAGTGTCCTTAGCAAATGTAATTAAAAAAAATTGTGATATCAGAAAAAATTCTGAAGTATTTTATTGTTTTTTTGAATTTCTTATGTATTTCATTGTTTTTTCGACTTTATGTTTTCCATTGTTTTTTCGATGAAATTTGTCCGCGACATCGCTCCGAACAAGAAAATATGTTATTCATCGATTTTAATCAATAAAACACTGAAATAATCATGCTTTTATGAAATTTGCCAGTAAGCACAGTTTGCATTGAAATTGTACACGAATTAACGTTTTTGAGCAATTTTTGGTCTGACATGCATGTACATATTTATGCGTAACTTCCGAACCGCGTGCCCGGGCGTCGCAAATTTGGTGTCAAAAGATGCGGGAGACTCGAAATAAAAAAGTCATGAAACGTCGCGGCGATAGCTTTTTGCGATTGCGATACATCGCGCGGAACGTCGAGGGGGGGGGCCTCGGAGGCCCCCCCCCCGGCCTAGTTAGGGTTAAGTGGACATCTTTTGATGTGCATGCCCTGTGAGTCTCTCCCACATAGGACCTTTCTGTTTTGCATGTCCCATCATGTGAGAAAATATGCTGCAGTTTAGGAAGCAAGAACAAAACGATAACACAAAGCACTGCACAAAAGTGGGTCTCACTCGGCCACAAATCAAACTTTTTTTTTTCGAATTTAGCATTTCTTTCCAACATCCATCCAACAAAGCTTGAACAAAATACAAAGCATGCATTACAAAGACATTATTTCATCAACTTCATTGACTTGATCACAGGTTTGAAAGCCAGAAGGGAGTAACGCAAAGAGATGTTTAAAATTTTGGCCTTCCGCTAGCTCTCATTGGCCAGTATTTTAGACACGACTCATTCTTAATTCTTCCAATGGGGCAGATGTCTTTTTACCTGAGTAACGACTTGATGTTACGTTTCTGATCTTCTTTCTCTGTCGACAGAATCTTTTCAATGCACTGTGAGGAGGGAGAGATAAGTGAATCACATTTCAGTTTGTACACAAACATTTTCCAAATCATGTTTTTGGTTGGAAATGTAGGCACTACAACCCCTTCCCCCTAATAGGCATCATGACTACATTACCAAGAGACATCCGCAATTGGATGCGCAAGATACAATGTCTTCGTGTTGATTTAGCATAAAAAAAAAGTAAATGGAGCAAAGATTGGTCTATGGGAGACCTCATTACCTCATCTCAGTGGCATATAATGTCTTTGTTACTATTACAAAATGATGAAGCAGATCCTAATCAAATGATTGGCTGGCCAGGTACCTATTTTGCTTAGTGCATAATTTTGCCTATGACTAGTCATTAGTATACAAATAATGACTGCTATGAGGGGCACAGTTAAAATTATGGGCCCAAGGTGATGTGAAAACCATAACTATGCCCGAAGCAAAGCTGAGGGCATAGTTATGGTTTTCACATCACCGAGGGCCTACATAATTTTAAATGTGCCCCGAATATCAAGCTGTCATTATTTGTTTTATATACCGAAAATATAGATTCCGAAATATAGATACCGTAGCATTCGTAATCAACGCTGATCGACAGCGCGGCGGTCGTATCATTGGTGCGTACATGATTGTGATCTATGTGTACGTGGTTGCGACTGTCTGTCTCCAAACGTATTTACAGGGCACAGTCAATCAACTGTGCCCCGGGCACAGTAAATCATGACGTCATTTTGATTAACAATGGGGCACAGCTATTTTCAAGACTCCCCTTTTAACCAATCAGATGAGAGGATTCTATATATGAGGTATACAATAAAGTATAATGACTGGTCATTAGCACTTTCACGATGCATTTGAAGTTAGATGTGACCTAGTAACATACAGACTTTGAGATGAGGGTGATCCATCAAATGACAAGGATGTGCTTCATCATTGTATGAAACAACTAATGCACAATACTTTGTTCAGCATTAGCATTATTACCAACACTCTGTACCTTCATAACAGTCCAAACACCCTCTGCTATTGCCTCGTGCATGTTACTGTCCCAAAGGTATCTCATGTGGGTAACTCATACTCATAAAAGCCCTTACTGCTCTGTACAATTTGTGCTTTATCACTGTTTGGTGGAAACATGCAGAGCCTTGGAATTACATAACTCTCTTATTTTATGTCCCATTCTGATGAAACTTCAGCAAAGTCTCTCGGCACATTTTCCTTCTGTTCATCAAGGCTAATTTCAGCACTGCACACACTTTTGAGAGAGACATATCCCACCTGTGCGAAGAACTGAAATGTGGAAGTCGAGCCACCCATCAGAGCCGCCTGCAGCTGATGGATGCTGGGCCGGCCCTCCGCCGCCCACCGGACCAGATTGCACAGGGACACCTGCAGCTTGGTCTGGGCGTCGGCCACTGCAGACAAGGCCAGCTTGTCCCCGAGGCACTCCCGGTACCACACGGACAGCTCCTGCTGGGCGTTGTCCTCCAGAAGGATAGGAACAACACCCTTGTGAAGGGGAATAAGGTCATATCTTGATGAATTCAAACACATCTCTCGTACTTTAAAGGGTGCATACTTCCCTCCTGAGTGATAGGAACACCCTTGTGAGGGGAAAAGGGTCAAATCTTGATGAATTCAAACACATCTCTCGTACTGTAAAGGATGCATACTATCCTCATGAGTGATAGAAACAGTACACACTTATGAACGAAAAGGGGTTATACCTTAATTAATTCAAACACATCTCTTATACTGTAAAGATTTCATACTTTCCTCATAAGTGATGGGAACAATACCCATGTGAAGGGGAAAAGGCAGCGACTTGATTACTTCAAACATATCTGTTTTTGTAAGGGGTACAAACTTCTCTCCTTTTAAAAAAAAAAAATTTAAAAAATTAAATAAATTAGCACAAATTTTGAGGCACTGAAACATGTTGCTACATTTCCTTCTTACTCAAGAAATGAGGTTACATTTTCCTTGTGAATCACAAATTTGTCATATTTAGATATCCATGTCTGTAATAGTTGCTACTACAGATATTTCCCTCGGCTAGCATTCGTAGGTTTTTTTTCCCCTTTAAACTTACAACTGTGCCAGCTGATCAATCCCTAAGAAGCAAAATAATGATCAAATGATTAGAAGACTTTTAATAATCAAGGAGAAATGCTTTGGCACCTTCTCTATCATATTTGCATCACCATACTTCACTCGGGGCTCACACACTGGCAGTGAAAGATTTTGGTGGTACTCTACCTTGTAGTTCTGGCTAGCGCACGTCTCCTCCACCTGTGACAGCAGTGTCCGCTGCTCGCCCTCTGTGTCTATCTTGCCCACAGTCCGGCCAATGAGGGCACTACAGGCTGCCAAGTAGCCTTGGAGCTTGGGCACATCGGGAGTGCAGTAGAACGAACTGCCAACCTAGAGCATAATGATAAAACACTCTCGTTGCTGTGCTGGGAACGATCCAATTACTGGTTTCATGCAAGAGTAACTATCACTATTTTGAAGTCAGTATTTTCTTGTCTATCCTTTCTTTTTCTGTTTTGTTTTATTCTGAAACACAAGGCATTTCTGTTTTCCAGTCTTGGTGGACTGTTGGTTTCACTTAAATTATTAAGTCTGTTCAAATTTGAATTTTGCCAGGCTTGCAAAACTGTAGATCAAACTTCAATTAAATGGTGCACATAGTGAAAATTTCCTCTACTGTTGAAAGGTTATAATATCATGCCTCTTTAAACGAAGTACACTGACCTTTGACCTTCATGGACGTACATCTTAAATTTCAATCCCTTCATGAAAATAAAACACCCAAACCCATTTGATTGAAGTCTGACACTTTTTGATTAGCTAAGATATAGATCTACAAGACTATTCATTGACCTGTCAAGTTCACATGAACTACCTCAACAAAATCAAATTACAGATCAAAATTTGATTTGGTATATCACATCCACGTCCTCACACTCACCATTGGAAGCAGGTCCTGTACACGCTGGAACATCTCCGCTGCTTTGCCGTACTGCTGCTGGTGGAAGTAGTAGCATCCGAGGTCAAAGTTCAACTGCCACAGGAACTCCTCTTTGCGGACCTTGCTGCTTCCTTTGGGTGTCGGCCCCAAGTCGTTGGTCACTGGGGTCTTTGGGTCGGGGGTAGCAGCATCAGCATCGACGAACGTGTCGATGGTGGGGAAGTGGACGTCTCGGCTCAGAGGCAGACAGCGCTCTAGGAAGTTGAGGGAGTCTGGGAGGGTGTCCTTGACCTGGATGATAGGGTGACAGATACAATGGCAAGGACGAAGATGACACATCTATGAGGCCCTGGTATTCCCTCGTCTCTCTCTCCCCCTCAACCCTTCAGCAACTGAAGATTCTGTACATAATGGCCTATGGTTGCCTGGAAGGTACAGCAATATTGCTCTCATTTTGACAATTTTCTAAATGATGTAAAATAGCTCACTGCACATTTATTTTGGTCTATTGTAAGTTACGTTTATTTGAATGTCTATTAAGACTTTACTAAGAGAATGGTATGCCACAGAAGTAATTCTGACATACGTTGTTGAGCTTTGGCGTCTTTCAAATTACATAATTATATATTCTACACGAAAACAAAAACAAATGGAAAACACATAAAACTTTACCCCCCCCCCCAAAAAAAAAAAAAAATAAAAATAAAAATAAAAATGGAAGAGTGGTTTTGGGCGTTTTAGGGATTAATAAGATGGGCGGTTATGCGCATTTCAGTAACTGTTGGGTTGTAACGTCTTCTGTTTATTATCAGCAACATTCAAACAAGATTTGATAACTAGTAACTAGGAGACAGACAAATAACTAAGGTGTCAGTCTTTGTGTAGCATGTTTTGAAAGGTAAATATCAACTACAAAAATTCATACAGTGACTTTACAACAGCATCCACCAATATTTTACACAATCTAATGATATTGGATACCTTATGTGTAGAACTTCTAGGATGGGCTAGCACTTTTATAGACTTGCAACTGATCACTTCTTGGAGCCTCATGCAATATTTTTTTTTCATCCAGAGGGAGAAGTTTTATGAATCTAGCGATCCCTTTGGTTTGCACTACTCTCAGCAAATCACACCACAAATAAACGAGATTTATTATTACAGATCACTCACTGTCTTCATCACCATGTCATTGACACCAGCCACATTGAAGGCCCTGTGATGGAAATCACACAGCCAAACAAACAAGGATAAACAACTAATAAAATGAATCAAACCAATACATATACAAAGGGAATTAATTTATCAATCAATGAATCAATACAAGTCGATGAAATAATACACAAAACAAAACTACAACTATATGATGATTGATTTATACATTTATAAGAGTATTCTATGTACATGTTCCCATCAAGAGCAAGGAACAGATCTTTTGAGAAAACAGCTGAAGACCTCAGCAGCAACGAGAGCAAAGCAACATGAATTTATTTAGTTTGTAGCAAAAGGGATATCAAGCTAGCTTGTAACATACCAGGTAAGTGCATCACAAAATGCACATCATACACACGATGGGTACACTTGCTTTGCTCATTCTAATATATAACCATAGTCATGTATCAATCATGACATGTATTATACAAACAAAACATTGATTCTGTCTAAGGAATCTCAAAGGCACAAAAAAAAAAATCAAGCTTTTGATATAGTGATAATTTTTTGCTTTGTTTTCATGAAAACAAAATATGAAAACAAACTTGCCAAGAAAAAAAATAAGTGGTGATTCTTATTGCTATAAACTGAAATAGCTTTCACATTTCCATGGTAATAGTGACTGATTTGTCTCTGCATATCACACAGTTCTCAAGAAATCAGCAAAGCGGTGATGGAATACAAAGACTGCTTTCCATAGTCTTACCCTGGAATAGCACCAACTGGAGTTTTGATGAGCTTTGAGGGTACAGCTCTCTCCACAAAGGTCCGCACACTCCTGGCATATCATAAACAAAAAACATACAATTTGTTGGTGTCAAAAGTGCTCTGTTTGCACTATAATGTGTGAGATAGATTCCATGATGAAGAAGACAGATCATTATGCTACATTCTGAAGGAGTGTAAATGAGCCTGTACGCTGTGCACACTACTTAATGACATCATTCTAGATCTATAGCAGTTCGTTTCATGGGTCTCTTTGATTTTATAAATCGTTGTAGATTGTGAACAACATTACCATTTTAGTAAAATGCACCAAAAAATAAATTGCAGCAGAAATCATCAAGAAAAATATATTGTTTCACTCTTCGTTGGATGGAAATGATTGATAACTAAATTGATTAAAATCCATAAACAAAAACCACGGAAGATTTAGCTTCTAAAAACTTATACGCGCCAAATGTGCCATAATGTAATTCATGGTGTACTTTTGTTAATAGATATTTTTATATATTTCTATCTTTCTACAGTAAAACATATATTGAAATTCTAAATGTACACAAAAATATATGAGCCCAAGAAGAGAAAGCACAGCAAAATGCACAAGAAACAAAACCTTACCATCTATTGTAGATAGTCAGGGCAACAAGAACAGAGTCGTCAAGGC
Source organism: Diadema setosum (assembly GCF_964275005.1). Classification (NCBI taxonomy): domain Eukaryota; kingdom Metazoa; phylum Echinodermata; class Echinoidea; order Diadematoida; family Diadematidae; genus Diadema; species Diadema setosum. The sequence continues at coordinate 23,654,493 of NC_092693.1, forward strand.
TGCAGACATCAGTCGTTGGCTGAATATTTAGCTCAGGGGGAGACACCCACTCCACAAAATCCTTCAGAACTTTGTGGACCATGTACAATGGCAAACTGTAGAGAAAAAAAAAATGAGAAGAAATGTGCAGCATAGAAAACTAGAAAAGCACTCTGAGAGTGCAGACCTCCAACAAGCAGCTACTTTCCAATGATGGTCTTGCTCTGATCAGTGATTTCCACCCATACGTATGCGTGCTGAAAACTCGTCCAATTTCCGGGAGAAGCCTTTGTTACGTCATAAACCCTCAGCTGCATGGCGCGCCTCGCCCCAGCAGAAACTAGAGCACGCACTTTAGTGCGCGTATGAAAACCTCAAAAATGCACAGCTTGAACTCCCAAGTTCATTAACCCTTCCTGCCAAAATATTGAAAATCCTTCATAAAATCCAAAAAAATTTCCGGATCACTTCCAAAATTTAATCGTCTGTTCCTTGTGTCATTCTCAACCTTTCCTGCAAGTTTCATCCAAATCCGTGCTCAACTTTTTGAGTTATTTTGCATACAGTCAAACAAACAAACTAACAAACAAACCAACGGTAACGGAAACATAACCTCCTCCCTTGGCGGAGGTAAATACAGAATGAAGACATAAAGTAGAAAACTGTTGCAAAATGGGAGAAACAATTGGCCATAGACCCATGAGAATTTGACAGGTGAGCTCATAACTGGGCCGGCACACAAGAGGAAAATGGTTCTTTCCTATTGACAGGGTGTGGTTCTTCCTGAAAGCAATTGAGTGCAAAATGAGCAATTTATAAACCCTTCGAGGTTGATGTGTTTCTTTATATCAGCAATCCTCCCTAGTTCTCTTAATATCTATTATTATTACTGTCATTAATTCCCTGTATACAAATTTAGCTGTTACAGGTATAATTTACCATTTGCGGATGAAACAAAAACCCAGCAATAGTGCTTCAAAATAGTTTTAAAATGTGAGTTAGGATTTAGAAACAACCAATGTAAAAATTTGAACAAGTATAATTGATGTTAAGTAATGTTAAATTTACAAAATGTAAACAATAGTTATAATAAAAATGTTTCCAGACTAAATCATCTACAGTTATGGTTTAATGAGAAAAGTAGTGTATCTCCTTATATTTTAGGCTTCATTGCAAAAATTTTATATGGTAGGAATACAAAGTTTTGTGATACAACTGACCTACACATATGCATTGAAAGTGATATATATATATATTTTTTTTTAAATCACTGCTCCCAAATGTAAACATGAACTTTAAGAGAGTGCTTCGGCCTCACTTGTGCTGCAGATAGGAGAAATCCCAGTTGAGGTGAGCCGCAACTTTGAGGGCGAGAACCTTCAGGGAACGAATCTTGCGCATCTGGCTTGGGGACTCCTCATTATTGGCTTCCTTGATGGACTGGTCCACAAACTGTTCCAGGAGCAAAGTGGCTGATGGTTCTAGTATATCATGAGCAAACAGTGAAGACCCGATTGTAAATTAAATATACAGCCTGTATATATTTTTTAAATCTCATTTTAATTCTATTTATTTGCAAGAAAACTGACATTTGTATTTTACACTTTGCATCAGTCAAATACAATGTTCTGGTGTACAGATGTATGAAGTATGGACTCATGGAGTAAGAATATGCTAAACATGGTATGATCAAATGTCACAGAAAAAAAAAAAAAAAACCCAACCTTGTTGATCATCGAGAAAAAAAAAGGGGGGGGGGGGTCTCCACTGCAGTAGGCCCTAGATATCTACATGAACTTCAAATCAAGTAGGTACAGACAATACCTGTACAATATCATATCTATTGATAGCTTTTGAAATTCTGATTTGGATTGGGAAGTGATACAGAGTTAAATCAATAAATGCCATAAATTTACAACTAAATTTACAAAGTCTTTTTTAGATTTTTTAACATTTGTCATACGGTTAGGGTTGATCTGGAGCCGGATTGGTGTCTAAAAAATTGAGCGTGGAATGGCTAAATTTTCAAAATTCATCGCGGGCTTCATTACCCAAAAGATGTTACCACAAACCTGGGTTTTCAGTGCGTAGATGATCTTCCAGAAGACCTGGCTTTAGCAGAAATTCAAACCAGAGAAGTGGTGTCGGTGGTACTGTCGGCGACCCGCTTCTGTTTTGCACACATGGGACTGGGGAATCCCTGTCGCTGTTCATGTTGACCGTTTGCGTTTCAAGCTCTGCTTCTTGTCTGGTCTCACTGTGGTTCACTGGAGTTTTCTGCTCTTTGTATTTGGCAGGTGAAATGAAAATATGAGCTGCTCTAGCTCTGCTGTGCATCCACGTCAACGTTAGACAGAGCACATGTAGATTCTACTTCAATATCATAATCAGCTAGCAGCAAGCTAGCGCATGCGCAGTGCAGTGGTGACGGCGCGGCGCGGATTCGATGCAAGCATGTAGAGCAAATGCAGAGCTAGCACAGCATGCACACGTCAAAAGCGCTAACGCTAAGCAGGAACGGTGAAATGTTCTCTTTCGACGCTCGCGCTCGCTCGCGGAGGAGACACACACATCACAGGTTACTACGAGGGTCAAGTCACTAAAAATCCCTGTATACTCTACCGAAACTGAGTCCTTTCAGATTAATAAGAAAATCATGGAGGACAGAGAACTAGAAGCACTTAGAGCTCGCAGGATGGCTGAACTGCAGCAACAGTTTGGAAATGTAAGTAGAGGTCATTACTACGCACAAATATAACTGACGTTTGAGGCAGTTTGAGTTTCGTTGATACACCTGTTTGGAGTTGAAAGCTACATAGAAACGTAGTGGTGGGACCAAGCACTCTGTGGTATACAAGTATTGTATCTAGTGTCCAACACATCGACACTGCACTGCGCTGCAGCAGTGGCCAGTGCACTGTACCCCATTGATGTTGTTGTTGTTGTTATAATTTTTGGCGTTGCATTCAAAATTCGGATTCCAATACTTCACGCCATGCATTTTTTTTTCTTTAATACACCATTATATTATACAAATTAGAACGTTTATGAGTGCAATTAAATTTACCAATTTAATGGACAGAATATTTCCTGAGGTGAAAGATGAAATGTCAAATGATCCATTCAGAATCATGGTGAATGGATCAAACATTTCATCTTTCACCGAATGAAATATTCTGTCCATTGCACGAATGAAAAACATTTAACGTTAAAGTTTATTATTTGTTTTATATAACGCCTAAAATAGATCTTTGTCATTTGATGTTGGCATTATCGTGAAATTTGTCACCAGTGACAAATTTCCACGGCAGGACAATTTCGCCTTTGACAGCTCGCGTGTTCTGCGAGAGAGTGACTCGCACAATCGTAGTTAATCGCTGGAGGTCGCTGCGATCCACAACTGTGCAGTGTGTGTTTCCCTGGTTCTTTTCACTATTCCGTCACTCGCGCGATCTCATAATATATGTATACAGTTGAACCTCTCGTATCCGGACAAGTCGGGACCGGGGTTCATCCGGATAAGGGATTTGGCCGGATACGGGAGACTCAATGCTTTATACATGTACATACCGTATAATAGAGCTCTATGGTACATACACATACACATGTACTGATGTAGCCCATTGTAGTACCACATGTAGTAATGTGTATACTGCGACCTTTTCATTGTTACACTCCGTAACAGACCCCAAAATAGAGGTTCGTGTTTGCAAGCGGAAATCATTTTCTTTTATAAATTCTTGGGATGATTTACCTAAATAATTATTAAGAAATGTATCAAGTATATGTAATTCATGTGTGTTTCCTGCCATAATTATTAAAAAAAGATAAAAAAAATCACGGCGACATTGCGTCCGGATGATAGAGAGATCCGGATAAAGGGAGGCCGGATAATAGAGGTTCAACTGTATTTCTGTTCAAATAAAGTTTGAAAGAGTTAATGAATATCAAGTCAATATGGAAAATTAAATTATATAAAGATATGGATTATATAACGTGCCAAATATAGTCAATATTATGACTGATTGCCATCAAACACGATTTTATAGCAACACCAAGTACTGCAACTCTGCTCCGTCGATTGACTAGACTCCCTTTTTCCAGAGCTTAGCAAGCGCCTAGCTAACCACTCATCATTCGTTAGCTCTTGTTTTCGTCGGGATGCATTTTTACAGGGAGGTGTGCCGGAAAATAAATACCCTGATCCCACCTCCCTGCTTTTCACTTGCACCTGTTCAAAAATTCTTTCTTACACCCACCTGCGTCCACGTGATTGATTTGCAACCCGACAATCATAACAACAACTGCGGAGAACAACACTCGACGATTGTTTGAGGATGACTGTAAATGTTCAGTTGTAAATGTACAGACTACAGTGGCGGAAAAAGAAGTTTCTTTCGACGTTTTCTACTAAATAAGTCGTGGATTGTGACGTGATCCGTCTACGCTGAACTGGGTAGCATAATAACAGTGGTGGATTGCACTGCCGAGAGGTCAACATTAACCAAGCTGTGGTTTTTCACTATTTACCGCTGTGTGGCTAGTCCGATATATTGTAATTGATGTAAGCGAACGTGAAACATCGGGCCCATAACAACCAAGACCAGCTATACCAGGTAAGCTCAAAGATTATTTATATTCCTTTTGCCGAGGTTTTCCGGATCCCTTTTTGGCTAGTAGTATTTTTGTTTTATGCAGAAAATAAACATAAACAGCTATGTTTACGAGAAATTTGATGAAACTTACCAGCATACCGCATTCTCTCTTCAAATGTGCGTCGATCCTTTTCTAAAATTTCTGGAAAGTAATCAAGACTTCTCCTTTGAAGGCCGGATATTCACATAATCAATACAGAAGGAGTAGTAGACGAACAGATAAATGCGTAGGTTACTTGTAAATTTGACACTTGCTACATAGTTTGTTGTTTCCGTGATCCAAGTGAATGAGTTAAGCCCTATTGGAAATCGCTATCGGATGAAGACCAAGTTAGCACGAAGTTGGATTTGGAGTATGGATTTATCTTTTTTTTCCAACGTTTTGCTTCCTTTTTTAGCGTGAATTGCCAAGTATCCCTCGGGATGGCAAAGTCTACTAGTACTGGCGCTAGATGTTGTGCGCATTTTTTTGCCTTTACCCTTGCTATTGTTTTCTCCGTTTTTTCCTTTCACTGTCCAGGTGGTAGAGTTTGAGGCAGGCGGAGAGTGGACCCTTTTAGCTACTGGGTCGGATGCTAGCGTAGGGGCAACATTTCATGTGTGAGCTGTAGGCCTGGAAGTTGATGGGCCAGCTTCATCTGAACTGACTGACGGCAGCGAAGGCGAGGTAGATTTAACCGTCACATCAGACTGGACAGAAGTATCGACAGGATTGCCATCTTCTTCTCGCATCACCTTCTCTCCTTCCGTGACATGCCAACTGTCAAAAAGCGGCACCCTCATCTCCAAGTTTGGTTTTCGACGCAGAGAGTAATGTTCACGCACGAGATTGATGAAGGCGGATATGACGTCGTTGCCATTCACCACAACTCTGTTCCGCCAGATAACTTCACATAGATGGCTTTCAAATGTGGTTATTTTGCACCCATTGATGCGGCGAAAGTGGTCCTTTGAAATTTTCCACGAGCCTTCGATTGTGTTTGTGTGGACCACTTTTTCCGCGCCGGTAGAAGTATTCCTGTACCGCTGAACGAAAGTATGCTTGTGCTCAACAGTGAAGTGATGGTAACCTCGACTGTTAAGGCTGCTATACGCTTGCCACCCATCGGAGTAGATAGTGGACCCCTTCTCTACATGTCTCTCGATGAGTGGTATGAGGGTGGTTTCATCCTTCCTCTCGACAGGATATAGAATCAAGCGAATGGAAGAGCGCTCCACCATCCCAAATATCCATATCTTCAAACCGCGAGGGTCTCCACGATGGTACTTCGTTCACCTGCCGAAAAGACTTTCGTCTATTTCTATTTCTCCCCTTAGCTTCTCCTCCTCCTCGTAGTACAAATCGTGGACAAACTTCCTGCAGTGATCCCTTAGGAAATTCACCCAGTCCACTGCCGATTTTTTATAGTCCATGCCAGACTGTATGGCGCATCGATGAAGTGACGATCCCAGAAGCCATTTGCGAACAAACACCAATAAATCCCAAACGTCGAGATGAACTCCTTCAAAAATCGAAAATTTGTGAGAGCTGTAATTTGTCTCATGCTTCCATGTAGCAGACCCCCTACACCTCCAAATTTTCCCGCCCTTTCTGCTCTTGGTGCTCACCACTTTGCAAGGTCTCCCACATTTTTCGCAGAAGAAATTTGCCGCAATGAGGCCGTTCTGCTCCAACCACTTGTACAAGACAGCATCCTCTTGCGATAACAAAAAATGAAAAGAAAATGGATTCCGAAAATGGCCGAAATGCAGAGTGTCGACGCTTTCAACCTTGGTCTTCCAAGACATGATGAATACCCCGTGTTCTCCAAACGGATGCGCGAGTACGAATGGCAGCAGTCGCTTTCCAGCTACGTGGCTCAGTGGTGGCGTCATCTGCAGACCGCACCCTTATTCTAATCATTGACATTCATGAATATGAAATGAAAATTAAAGAGAAAAGAACTGTTTCTTACCTGAAAAGACCAGAACACCTAATAATATTTGACTACTGTTTAAAAACTCATAGTGTCTGGTTGTAACGTTCCATGCGTATAATTTGTACGCTCTTCCATTTTCAAAGAGTCTAAATAAAGCTCTGAAATGACATGTGGCTGCTCGATCTCTGCAGAGTCCAAGCAGATCTGCCCACTCCATAAATACTTCGGGATTGAGTCCATTCACAAAGACGAAGGCTGCCACCAAACACCACTGCCAGTGTGTAATATTTTTCGTCCAGAAGTAACGTCTAATTTTCCGTGGCCATCGGCTCGCATTACCAATGATATCCTGAATGTCAGTCCACAGAATGTACATGTCCCGGTTTCTTGATGTCATTGTAATTTACGCGGTTACTCGACAGACACTTGCCAACAAATGCCCAACGTTTTGAAAGATGGAAAGACGTTCGTATTAGCTCTTCGAAGGGAGTGGCAGAAAGCATTTGAATTGCACTCCAGCGCACCTCTGAATTATATTTATGAACAATTAATTATGCGAAGAACGTCAAGCATGTTGAGAACTTAACCACATGATCCCTTGAATATTTGTTTTTAAGGCAAAGTGACTCTGTATATATACTTATGGAATTTGTCACCACCACTTTCATACTAGATAAATCATTGTTAATCTGTTCATTCCATCAATCCCACTTTTCTCCTCTCTTCAGTACATGTACTAGTCGGCCTACTAGTCTGTACTATCAGATACTAGTAGTTATGCTATCCAACATAGACAAATCACATCACACTCCACAATTTATTTAGTGTATGCTGCTCAAGGAAACTCTCTATATACTGATCGTGGAATTTGTCACCATCACTCTCCTACTAAATAAAGCGTAATTAACCTGTTTCTTCCATCAACCCCACTTTTCCCTTCTCTTCAAGACCACTCTGCCACTTTCAGAATGTTATCCTATCCAACATATACGAATCAGAGAAGGAAACTCTCTATATACTGATCGTGGAATTTGTCACCATCACTCTCCTACTAAATAAAGCGTAATTAACCTGTTTCTTCCATCAACCCCACTTTTCCCTTCTCCTCAAGACCACTCTGCCACTTTCAGAATGTTATCCTATCCAACATATACGAATCCGAGTAGGAAACTCTCTATATATTGATCGTGGAATTTGTCACCAGCCCGTGTTAACTGGCGTCCAAATCCCATAGGCGGTGACAAATTCCACGATTAGTATAACTAATCGTGGAATTTGTCACCAGCCCGTGCTCACTGTGTTGCATTCCTATAGGCGGTGACAGATTCCGCGATAGGCCCTTAACTCTCGACCAAACTGTAGTGTCGTTGAGTTTGTCACCATATTCGGCCACTCCTGGACTAAATAAATCGTAATTAACCTGTTTCTTCCATCAACCCCACTTTTCCCTTCTCTTAAAGACCACTCTGCCACTTTCAGAATGTCTCCTATCCAACATAAATGAATCAGAGAAGGAAACTCTCTATATACTGATCGTGGAATTTGTCACCACCACTTTCCTACTAAACCTATCGCAATTAACCTGTTTCTTCCATCAACCCCACTTTTCTCTTCTCTTCAAGACCAGGCATTTTGTGTTCAACAACAAAAAGGGTTCGCACTACTACTGTTATCCTGAAGTTTAATGGTATTTCTTTTATCTACCAACCTGTTGTTGTGCGGGACGCTTAAATAGCTGCTGTGATGTTATATATTACGCCTCACGAAACATAATTATGCAGCACTTCCCTGCTTTGGAGTATCGGTGCTGACGGAGACAAGAATCAGTGGAATAAGACAGAACCGCGAATAACTTTCTGTGTTGACGGTACTGGCTTGGTCTCTGTTATCTGGTCTCCTCGCTCTCTTCCTTTTGATTCCCCTTTTGTAGCCCCTTTATGTGGGTAGCCCTCCGTTGCTTAGAGACGGGTTGCCCAATTTGGGCTTGGGGGGGGGGGGTTGAGATGCGCCATGCTTACTCTGTGTGTGTGTGTGTGTGTGTGCTGCATGTGTGTGCGTATTGTATCGTTATGCATCGGCGCATTGATTATGCACTGTGCAGCATAATTGCCGGTTTTGGGCCAGGCATATTATGCCGCACAGGCGAAAATATGAACATATTTATTCATATATACAACACTCCCCCCGGCCCTATAGATTGGCAAATATAATTAGATTATCAAAACAAATATTTCAGGCCATTTGCCAATCTCAAAACAAAAATCAAAATTTCGGGAAGACAACCAAAAATTACCTAAATACCCCACCCACTAATGTATACAATATATACACCGTGGGGGTCAGCAGGCCCCTAAGCATACAAATGCTCAGCGTTTGCATAGGTGGCCTGCATGACATCAGGCAGAGCCATCCCCCGCACCCTAGCCACGTGCTGCCCCACATCCCCCAGATAAACAGGAGTGTTGTAATGACACTCCGCATGCAGCTTGAGATGCGGGGAGTCTGTCTCTAGCAGCAGCCAGGTAAGGGGGATTTCCTTCACTGCTTGGAGTTGGTCTCGGTTGAAGAACTGAATCAGCCCCAAGACCCTGAAATAGTAGTGAGGAAAGGCAGCTACCCAGGCCCGAACCATACCGGCATCCCTACTAAAGGAGTATAAGGAGTATAAATGAACTCACTGGTGAGCAAGACACTTCTTCTTTATGAACCGGATGGCCAGCCGGTTTACCGTGCTGCCACACGGGTCTGCTGTGGCACCTCAACGGTGCATGACGAGGATGCGCCCCAAGGTCCCCAGTGAAAGGATACGGTTAAACAACTCCTCCTGAGGGCGCCAGAGATGTTTTGGTGCTGAGAAGTTGAAGCCAACCTCACTTGTGGCAGACACTCGGGGGAGGGGGGGGGGGAGGGGGGGGGGTTGCAGAGAAACCTGAGGAATCCATCCCACTGGGCTGGTGTGTAGATCGCCGCCTTTTTAGGATGGATCCCTACTACCACCTTAAAATGGGGACCACGCCTCGTCGATCTCATGAGGTCATTTTCAAAATCCAGGTGGGGGAACCGCTCTGGATCGCAGAAGTTCAGGACCGCCCCCATGATTGGAAATGGGTGGTCGGGTCCGCGGCCAGTGGTCATGTCAGGGTTACGCTGTGGCATTCCCGGCTGGTTGGCCACCGACTGGAGCCGGTCTGGATGGTTATGCGTATCGAACCTGGCCACCCGTTTAGTTCTAGGGGGTTCCCGAGGCGCGGTTGTGGCAAGTGCCGGTGTTGAAGTGCCAGGCACTGCTGTCTCTGCATCCTCGACTGCCTCTGCAGGTAAGGGAGCCAGTGCTTGTGGGCCTGGCTCACCCGTTACCTCAGCAACAGCCACTTTCTGTTGTGGGGACAACCTGTCCCACAGAAATGCCCTCCTCCTCTAGCAGCAAGCCCGCCTCTGCCCGATCGTTTTCACTGAGGGGGCTGACATCCGCATGCCAGTGCTGATTGGTGTATTCCACCAGTCGCTCTCTAGGCAATTGGTGCCCAGCAGGAACTGTGCAGTCCCATGGCCCTCTTCCTTGGGGTTTCTGCCCATTTGGGGCCTTGTTCTGATTTTCGGGATCCGTGTTCTCTTGTTTCTGACGTAAGGTTTTTGCCACTTCTGCGTAACTGATTCGATTCTCTATTCTGTACGATTGGATTTCTTGCGCTTTCTTCAACTCCTGGCACCCCCGTATGCAGCGCTATGCTGGCCATTACATCGGACACACATTGGTGTTTCTTTGTTTTGACACTTGTCAAAAGAGTGATCGCCGACACTCCTGACACATCTCATCTTTCCTTTACACTGGGCCTGACTTTGCCCTAATCTGTGGCATTTAAAACATCTCATAATGGGTGGTATATAGGGTTTCACTTGGAAAGCTTCATATCCAAGTGTGACAGACTCTGGTAGCTCTTTCTCTGGACTGTTAAACAAACTGATTTTTCATCACAAGCTAATCATAACAAAAAAATATACCTAAACACCACAATACAAAATAAGGAAGACCCATAGCCTACATCCATATAAAAAAGTATCAATACTTACTAATCAACATTTTCTTGAACTGTCTTTTGAAGATATTATTTAAATTGTATATAAAGTTTGTTCAAATCTAAAATAGTCGAAAAAACGGGAACAGTGTGACATAATGAATATTTAGATTTGTCAGTTGAAAAGCCCCTTTGATGAAATGATTCAAATAACTTGTATAATAAACATGTACATCAGAGTCCACAGAAAACATATTTTGTTGATAAAGTGATAGAGTTTTAGCATGATAACGTTGCATAAAAGAACATATTTGCATTTTATTCAAATCCTGCAATTTAAGGGTGTGTTACTGTAATGATTTAAATAGTTTAGATGTTGATGCTCTATAATCTGATATTGCACAAATTCTTTTGAAGTAAGAAAAAGTCTTGAGTTTGGCAAGAGTACATATTTCCTAGATAGAATTACAGTAAAATAAAACATACAATATATATAAGCATTAAAAGAGTTAACAAAATGTAACTTGGTGAATCACATTTAAATTTCCAATAAAATGAGAAATTTTTATACAAATAAAATCAATATGATCATTCCAACTCAATGTACTATTGAATACAACACACACACAAAAAAATAGATTCATAAAATTTCAAATGTGTTTCTCCAAGTTTCAAAATCATATCAGTATCATATTGCACTCTTCCCCGTTTAAAAAATAAATATTGCATTTTACTTATATTCAAAGTGAGCATATTGCACTTGAACCAACTATGTACTTGAAAAAGATATTTATTAAATCAAAACATTGATATCATTATGAGAGGCAAGAAGTGAGGTGTCATCTGCATATAAAATGAAATGAGATTCATAACAAGAGTTTACAATGTCGTTTATATAAATAAAAAAACAGTTAGGGTCCGAGAATGGATCCTTGAGGCACAGCGGTATCAATATTTTTAAAAGATGAATTAAAAAAAAATGGTAAATAGTAAATTGTTTTCTTCCACTAAGATAAGATCTAAACCCTTTCAAACATACACTTCGTGCACCATAATGTAGTTTTTAAAGTAAAATTCCATGAGAAGGACAGTCAAAAGCTTTAGAAAGATCCATGAATGCTGCTAAAACACCTTTGCCACCATTAATTTCTTGAATTATTCTGTCCTGTTTTTCTATAACTGCCATATCTGTAGACTAATTTTGGCGGACCCATACTGACTATCATATCATAAGTCATACTCAAGCAGGAAATCATAAAGATGAGTAAACGCTATTTTTTTCTAATATTTTTGAAAAACAAGGCAAAGTAGATATGGGACAGTAATTTGTAAATAAATTTTGTAATAAAAGGATGTACTTTCTCTTAATTCTTACAGAACCAAGGTAACGAGAAAGAGCAAGCCGAGGCGCAAAAAAGGTAAGACAGGTAGTGGACTTTTCAACATACTACATGTGGTCTTTGCACTGGCATTGAAGGAATGCTCAATTATTGAATTAATTACCCAGTATTGATATTGATTTGAAATAACTTGTGATATGAATTAATATGTGTCTTGATTATCTTGTACATTGTGTTTGAAGTGTATCGCTTTAGGCTATGACCACAGTTTTGATCTATATATGATCTTGCTATGATGATAACACCATGTTTGAAGAAATGAAAACAACTACATATCATGTTTTTAAATTGAAATCAGTCTTTTATAGGCATCCGCTGTTCTTTTCTTGGCGTAGTACATTAATAGGTATGTGGAAGTTAAAGGATGGAAACTGTCTTTGTGAGTATGGAGTTGAACACAGCAGTTGGTATGAGGTAGAATCCTGCAGTTTTAGTACTTTTTTCCTCCTTATCACAGTCAAAACAAGATAACAAAAATGTTCTGATTTGTATAGTTGTGCAGATTTACTTACTCAGTCATGTTAAAATTTGTAAGAATATACCGGTAATGCTACATTATAATGAACAGAATCATAAAATTTGTTATCCTTTTGGAGGAGGAACACTTTCTTGGAATCCTGACAGGTAGATGTCTTAATCAAGTCACATGACCAAGCAATAAACCTAACAAAGTTTTGAATGTGTGTGGAATAACTTATCAAAGGATTGAAGACCCCATAGCTGCAATAGATGTGAAGTTCCATCCGTCTTTCACATTCCCTCCTCTTTCTCCTCACACATATTCTAGCTTTATAGGAATTAATTTTCATATCATGGATAATGTTCCTGTCCTAGCGCCTTTGGAAGTGATGTTATCTCTTCTTCAGCACCACCAGTTCTTTGATCGAATGCTTGTTTTGTCAAGAGTTCATTGTGAAAGTTAATGTCTTTTCGGTCGTGACATTTTTAGGGAGCAAGAGATGAAGAACTCCATGCTGGCACAGCTTCTGGATCAGTCTGCCAGGGCAAGATGTAAGTTTCAAGACTAACAAACAAACAAACAAACAAAGCTGATCATGCACAACATTTGCATACAAGTCTATTCAAGTCTATGCATTTTATTTGAAAAACGGTTGTTTAAAAATAAGATGTCCACTTGAGGACACATGATTTCGAAGTAGATGTTCCAGCATGAAAAGTGGCTCCTCTTCAAAATATTTATACTATTCATCAGTCTCCTTATCATATGCAGAACTGACTTGGGGAATTACTTCAGACTCACACATGTTTTCATATTATTAGCATTTTTTAGTTCTACACCTGATGAAAATGAGTGAAAGAGACAAGATGTTCCATCACTTGTGTAGATGGCATGGCAACAAACCACACCATATATTTTCTATCGCTGGCATATTGTGATAATGAATAGACATGTGCACACTCATACCTATAGACACTTTATTTGTCATTCTTATGTTTAACAAACTTCTTACTTTCTTATTTTTACATGTAACAATTAAATATCTGGACCATTACACACTTATCAACACAATGTACACGAGCTGGATATGCTTATAAACATATCGATTTTCAGGGTAATGGGTATAATTTTCTTTTTCATAATATTTTTGATATTATTGCTATTGATTGGCAGCTGATTCTACATTGATCTGCTGCAATAAACACTAAGAATCATTAACTGTGATATTTTTCAGTTTATCAAGCAGCTGCAATAAACACAACCTGATGCGAGAATATATCATATACATATTTTTGATAATCAACAGCGTAGTTGGTCAGTACCACAGGTGCATCGTTTGTGTACATTCCAATCAAATTTTTAGATGATCGTCATTCAGAGTATTGACTAGGTTTTCTTCTTCTTACCTGTTTACATAATATGTTGATGTATGTGTGTTTGTGTTTGTCACATGCAGTAAACAGCATCGCTCTGGTGAAGCCAGAGAAGGCTAAGATGGTGGAAGACATGCTGATCAGGATGGCTCGGACTGGCCAGATTCCTGGCAAGGTACACACCCATGCACGCATACATGTGCACTCCTTGAGACTCAAACTCTTCCTCTTTGAGGTCATTTCTGCTAAATCTCTCTCTCTCCTGCCTTGAGTTTGAATTTCTCTAGCTCTAGCTGTGTGTCTCCCTCTTATGACATGTTTTCTCCAGCTTAAAATGTAGTTTTTTTCCCGCTCAACTTTATATTTGTCATGTACGTTAAAAACTATGGCTAAGTAGCTCCATGGGCTATTAGATAGCACCAGAAAGCATTTATAACCTGAAGCTTCCAGAGACCTTAAACAGGACCTGGACCCGGGCAGCAAGAGATGTCATGCCTCACACTCTCTTTCTTCCTTTCTTTCTTTTTTGCCCTTCAGTACCATGAAAATAATAGATGATGCGGACTTTAGAATAAATTCAAGTCAGTACACAGTCCTAAGTGTGACTATTTTGTTCTGTTTTGTTCTTGAGGTGATTTTTTTTTGACATTTTTGTTTGTAGGCAGTGTCATTTTAGGATTATTCAGAAGTCTTTTTGCAGCTCTCATTTTCATTATCGGATAGGTCTCTGTCTATCAGCAACTTGGAATGCTCTGGAGTATGTGGTGCACTGCTGTAGTTTGGTTTGCGTGACTGAAGCTTTGCTTGTTAACTAAATTTATATTTAAAGACATTATGAGAAAAATGCAATGAAATCAGTTTCCTTTATGGGAAAAGTTACCCAGTGGATTTACGCCAACAATCATTTTATTTTTAATTTCAACAAGATTGGAGAGGAGCAGTTGAAAAGCTTCCTGGAGCAAGTCAGCGAGAAAACAAGCAGATCAACAAAAGTAAAGGTAAGTTTGGAGATTCATTCATTGCTTCATTGCACTCCATCCAATTCTGTTGATTCAAAACTTCATGCAACACTAGGCCAATTTACACACAGCGTTGTGGGAGCAAAGTACCAATGCAACTCTGGATGTAGTCACAGAATGATTGTTGTTCACTAGAGTGAGATATTGTCAGATCATAGATATCAAACAATATGACCACCTCTTGACTGCCATTTGACAGTCCAATAACTTTTGTGTAATTGCTGGCATTTTGAGAGTTTGTGCTAACCTCCCCACTATTCAGAAGCTAAAAGTATAAAGCATCACACACAATGTATGCCATCATGGATGTTACTGCTTCTGTGGAAATGTGATTTATAGTTTTGTTTCTCTTTCTGTGTTCAGTTTGACAGGAGACGTGTGGATTCAGACGATGATGACGACTTCTGAGATCTTCTGTCGACAAGCTGAAATGAAAGGCTCCCAGGAATGAAGAAAATTATGTTACATCTGTTTTGAATTTGAGGACAGCATGCCTTGTGTGACAGGAGATTTGTGTGCCTCATGTTTTCTGAATGGGCAGGTTTCCGAACGAAAGCCATCGGTTTAAAATTGACATGGGCGACTTTGATATCATTGATGTCAGTCACCATGTGTCATGTTTAGCAGCAGCATGCTGCATCAAACAGGAACCCAAGGAATTACTGTTAAATACCATCGTCAGCATGGATTTTTGATGGCTCATTTATGCTGCAACAATGGAACTTGTCATGATTGTTCCATCACCTAGCACCGTGCGTATTGCATCCTACTAATTTTACTTTGAGGCGTCTTATTTATATATTTAATGAATAGCTATTAAAAACCTTAATTTGCATCAAGTTAGAAGAACATGTAGTTTGATAGCCTTCCATAGAAGCCGATATCATTTTCTACACAATCTATTAGACCTGTGTCGAGGTGAGCAAACAAAAAGACAAACACCTGAATTTTTTTTTTTATAGCTAATAACCATCAGATACAGATATAAACAGTAAAAAATAAGACTAGGTACCAGGTATAGTTCTGAGAAAAAAAAAGGAAGGAACTAATTTTGAGGCCTATCCTAGATTGTGTAGGAGAATATTCCTGAAAATGTCCGATTTCAAACATATAAATCAGTTTGGTTGAGTGTTTTGTTACTGAGGAATTGGTGGGTGTCACTTGGGCTTGGCGCAGATGGAAGTTGGCCAAAAAAGTGATCAGTTTATCAGGTTTTGCAGATGATGCAGATTTAGCTGGTGATGCAAAGTGCCTCCTCATGATATTTTATACCTTTCATCTTCTGATTTTAGATAGAGAAACATTAGACAGATTGAAGAATGTCTTGCAATGTCACTAATAGTGATAAAGTGAATTGATTAAAGTCAGGCTACATGCAGCACACCGACCAGTGGAGTAGGACTGCTTGTCAAGATCCTAGAAGCAGTAACCCATTCCCACAAGTCTACTGTCTTCCCTGGCTGTGGTTGGATGCCAATGTACTGGTTGACATCTTACACTGAACTCCAACATGGCTATTCCAATATCTCATTCATGGTGATATTCTTTCGATGTTTTGCTTTTTTTTCCCCTTTGCTTTTGTCTTCTTTTTGTTTCTTCAGGCTTTTGGAATCAGCCAAAATGTAGGCCAAATGTAATACTGTGTTTAAGAAGTAAAGTCGACCTCGTACAAGTCGAACCATTGCTAGTAACATACCGAGGTACAACGTCCCTGGCAGTGTTGCAGCCGCATAAAACCTATTCTCTTTTGTTTTAATTGATACAAAATTGTCTATCGAAATTGATTAAATTCTTGCATCAAGTCACTTTTGTTGCAGCTAGTTTACTCAATCAGTTCCAATGGAATTTCTAATCACAAAGATGGTATTACATGGAAACTAAAAGCTTTCCTTGGTCCCGACCAGTTTACCCAAGGTATTGTCGAGAGTATGAGTTTTTCAGTACAGAGATGAAATTTTGAGCAGTGATGCTGTGGTGTGGCTGATGATGTTTAACTTGAAAAGTTGTATTTCTTTTTTTTCTTTTTTCATGCAATACGTTTTCCAAGTCACAAGAACTTCATTTTTGTAAATGTCAATTGTTTAGGAATTATCTTCTGTGAGTGTTCCACACCAGATTGCCATTGTCCTTTTTTTTTTTTTTTTTTTTTTTTTTAGTACAGTGTCACATGGGTGCACAGTACATGTATTTTACTCAAAATATTAATGTATGATACCTATGTAAAGGATGAGGATATAAAATCATTATGACCTGTGTAGGTTCAGCACATCAGACTTAGAGGTACTCAAGTATATTAAAATGTGCTGAATCAGTTTGAGAAAGTGATACAAGGCAGTTTAAATTGTGCTGGGTTTTCCTGAATACCATTACCATGTACTCTGCATGCACTAATTTACCACACATCATTCATATTCACTGTAAGCAGTAGCCCAACACGTTGCATGCAAGACGTACTACACTGTCGTATTTACCACTGTCTTTTTTTCTTCTTCTTTTTTTGCTGGTGTTACCATTGTGTTTCAATTGTTATCAATGTTATCAAACTAAAGTGGAGCTTGCACAGGAGTCCAGGAAGTATTACAGGGGACTCTCAGTATGAAGTACAATGATAAAACAAGGTCATGTTGAAACATTGTACCAGGAATTTTTTTTTTTTTTTTTTTTTTTTTGTTGCTCAATGTTCTTTTTTTTTTCTGTGCTCCAGTGTTTTTTTAAAACCAGATATTACAAATTTTGGACACAAAAAGAACAAGAAAATATTTTCTCCATTTTCATGGAGTTTATTATACCATCTAGTAGACATTAAAAATGAAGGAAAGACAAAAGATGGATAAATAAATGTTTATATGTTATGAGAATTTTCAGGAGAATCATGTAGATTCTTATAGATGGGAAAGAGGAATGTTAGACAACATTGTATAAGGCATCCCCTTTCAAACCCTCTCTATTAGCATTTTCAGAGCAGAGGATTTTTTTTTTTTTTTTTTTTTTAATAAGGGGATATGCCAGACAACTTAAAATTTGATTTCAATGCACATTAGCACAGGTCCTTCCATTCTCCTGCAAACTGTTTGACACTGAGCAAGCATCATCAGCAAGAGACAAAAAGCCTTCCAGCAGCCTTACAGCTAGTGCACTTTTTGATGCAGGATAAAAAGTATGTGTTTACTCCCAACAAGTCGAACCCATACGCCCCTTGTGCAACAGTGCAAGTTTCTGGCTAGTAAAGCATGTGTGCAATGAAGTGACTAATCAATCGTACATTGTATGAATGTAGGCGGAACATCTGGTCAAAGAAAAAACAATGCTTTCTGCTCGTATGAAAAAGTGCTCCAATTGCTTTGACATTTGTATATGTTCTTTATTACTGACCCCAGACTCGAGGAACATGTAAAATTGCTGACATTGTGTGTGTTTAATCACTATGTGTTAAGGGTCATTTTATACTGAGTGTTGGTGTTTTAATCAGTTCATTTGTTTTGTATAGAACTAATAGATACCAAACTTTAGGCCACATTCATTTCTCCATAATTTCAGTTTCTTACAAGTACGTAACTAATAAGAAGAACCTAAAACCCAAGACCGATGACTTGTATTAGGCTTCTCACTATATCAGGGTACATAAGCAAAGCAATGTAAAGAGTTTGAACCTGCAAAATATCCTTGTTACAAGACTGTCTTGTTATATCCAAATTGGAACCTCTTTATATCAAGGTTCCACTATACTGACTTTGTTCTTTATTTGTTGAACCAAGATCAAAGCAGCATCAAGTGTTTTGGGATGCCTGCAAGAACAGTGAATTCAGTGGGGTGTATGAATGGAAAAGACCTTCAGCACACCAATATGAACCCAGTTACCATAATTGGCTGTGCTCAACATGCTAGTTTATACTTTGATTTCTTATTCATGGCTAATAAAGAGACTAGCAAACTCAGAGTCGGACAAATGGTGCTCATGCAATAAGCCAGTTTACAGTTGGCACTATCTGTAATGACTTATCCAACCACAGACTTTGCAAAACATGGAATAGCCTTCAAGAAGAGCAGTTGAAAATGGCCATGCAGGAAGTGGTAATTTACATGTCAGTGCTGCATCAATGGCTTTTGTTAATGTTGCTGAAACGAATGCACATTCACATGTAAATACCAGTCTTCACCTGGTTCATTTAAAAAACAGGTGTCATGAAGCCCTATCTAGGTTTAGAATACCTCAGTTGCAAATCCATTTCAAGAGAAGGTCTGCAATGACCTTTATGTGCACATGCTCAGATTGGAACTGTGAACTGGCTTATTCTCATCCCCAAGTCAGTTTGGGGCTCGACATTACAAGGATGTTCAAAATACTTTGTCCATCGTGATTTCCTGGGACCTGCCTTTGTAATGCAAAATTTTCATATTCTCTTCATTTTTATAGTGCAGTAGTGTACAGGTAAGCAATATTTGCTGCAATTTGTTTAGTTTTTATGTATGGTGTATTAGACAAATATTGTTTGGTTTCTGGACTGAAAAGCAAGTTGTCATCTGCCAATTTTTTTGTACTAGTACAAAAGAGTGCTAGTAATACAGGGAAACCTTGTTATAATGAGACCACAAGGACTGCTGATTTCACTTTGTTTTTACCGTTACTTCATGACCATACTAAACAAAAAACAAAAGAGACCTGCTAAATACAGTAATGAAATCTCAGGAGTACAGATTTCATCTCTCATTCTTGTTACAAGCGGTACCTTGTAAGCGAGTCCGTTATAACAAGGTCTCCCAATGTGGAAGACAATATGA
This sequence comes from Diadema setosum, assembly GCF_964275005.1. Classification (NCBI taxonomy): domain Eukaryota; kingdom Metazoa; phylum Echinodermata; class Echinoidea; order Diadematoida; family Diadematidae; genus Diadema; species Diadema setosum. The sequence goes on from NC_092693.1 coordinate 23,674,093, forward strand.
ACTTCATGTTCCCGTAAGTTTCTGTCATTCTTGAGACTGGGAATCTGTGCCAGTTGATGCAGAACAAGACAGACTGTCCAATTGAGAAATAAGCTCTACATTGTGCCTGTTCATGAACTGAGCATATTTCTGAACAGTCAAAAACTACTTCAGTTCTGTTTGTGGTGTGATTAAATGTGAGTGCTGTAATAAAATGTACACTGTAGTACATTGTATCAAGTCAACTTAGAATGTGTGCTGGTATTATTCATTCGTTTACTAGTACACTGTACATTCACATTTTATTTGGGCAGGGGTATTCATTTGCCAAATGAAGGTAGTTTTCTATGGGGTCTTGTTTACATATGTCTGTTTATCTATCTATCTCTATCTATCTATCTATCTATCTATCTATCTATCTATTCATCCATCCATCCATCCATCCTTCCTTCCATCCATCCATCCATCCATCTGTCTATGATCTATCTATCTATCTATCTATCTGTTATATTGAATAAAAGGGATTTGACACATCCGCAATAAAAGTATCAAAGTTTCTCTATTATTTATGAAAATAAAAATAATGGATAGACTCCACAGTTAATATGTACAGGTCTCTCATATAGAGTTCAGATATAGTTCAGTTTGTTAGGGACCACTCATTAAAGGACAAGTTCACCTTCATAAACATAAGGAGTGAGAGAATGTAGCAATATTAGTAGAGCACATCATTGAAAGTTTGAGGGAAATCGGACAATCCGTTCAAAAGTTATGAATTTTTGAAGTTTTTGTGCAGTAACCGCTGGATGAGAAGACTACTGCAGTGTATGAATAACTTTAGATGTGACATGCGTACAACAATATAAGGAAAATATAAAGAGAATTTAACAAAATTTCATCTTTTGAAAAAAGTACATATTCCCTTGACTCGTTACCAACATATGTTATGGGTAATATTATTCCCCCTGCCTTTAGAAAGAGGCAAGTCAAGTGCTTTTTTATTATGCGAAAAAAGTGAAAATATGTTGAATTTTCTTTACATTTTCTTTATACTGTTGTACGCATGTGACTCACAAGCTGTTACAATAGTAGTCTCCTCATCCAGCGGTTCCAACACAAAAATTTTAAAAATTCATAACTTTTGCATCGATTGTCCAATTTTCCTCAAACTTTCACTGATGTGTTGTACTAATATTGCTGCATTCTCTCACTCCTTATGTTTATGAAGGTGAACTTGTCCTTTAAGGTAATTGGTGACTTTACATCTGTATTAAAGCAAACTGTGTTGCACAGACTACACATATACATTACTATGAGTATCAATTTTACAGAAAGCATCAAACTCTGTAAGAACCAGTACTAATTGTCAGATGTAAGTTTGATTGCCTAGTGGATACTGCGCCTGTCTAGTATTCAGGAGATGGTTGGTTCTAGCCCAACCCAAGAATGTATGCTTATAATTTGTCGTCATTGCTACTACTAAATACTTAATAATCATAGATTGATGTAGGGCAATTTTTCAATCAGACACAATAAAAGCTAACCATCAAACTTAGCACACAAAGTCAAAAAAGGAGACTTAACCTTATCCTCAAACAAAACCATTTATTCATTCTCACAGGCTTTATACATTCTCTTCACACTTATCTCACTTTTGTTTGCAAATACATTGTATATCATCACAAGTCTTGTGCAACATGGATGGCACGGTGTAAGATTGTGGGATAGGCACCAAGTATGCAATATCGTTGAACCATTTACCATAAACCACACAGTGTCACAAAGTTGTTTTGCAAACTATATGATAATCCAAATCAATAGTTCTTGCATGCAGTTTTGATTTTTTTTCTTCTGCAATGAAGGGCAATTTGTCGATCAGTTGCAACAAAATGAGTATCCTTTAATCACAGTGTTCACGTTTGTTTTTGTTTTTTTATAAGTTACTGCTTTTGTAACATCTCCTGTAAAAGATTTCTTTGCAAGACAATTTAATGACTTTGTATATCGGCAATGCCAGACTGCAATTGAGTCTACTCAATTGTTGACAAAGACAATCCACGGCGGCTAAGCAAACTTGTCTTCAAGCTATAGTGATCCAAAGAGACAGGCTCTCGTATTCTGTAAATGATGCATCTCGCCTTACCCCGGGGTACCGTAGTACCCCGGGTAACCGCGTTGTGTAGCGCCACCTCATGTCCACTTGAGGACAGCCAGAGAAAAATGCATGCATTGTGTGTGCGTGTACATAGCATTCCCATGCCACTGCATGTTATACTATGCGTGCATGGAAGCTGCGATACCACTAGCGTGTGCTTTAGTGCAGTGCAGTGGCTAGTGCGCACTAGCTCCAGCACCAAAATAATTTCCTCTTTTTGGCACCCAGGGTACAACCTTTAAAAAAAAATAAATAATTCAACAAAATGGCTGATTTTTGTTTGGTACTCCGGGATACAATTTATGTCATCATATGTCCCTGGTTTTGCAGGACTGGGATATGCACCATCAGACTGCAGTTGTTGGGCCTTTTATACTGTATACACCATATATTTCACAGGGTTTGTTTTTTTTTTTTTCGCAAATTTCGTGAATTGGGTGCAATCACGAATTAAAGAACAGGCAAAAATCTGTTCTGATCCGGCATAAATGCTAAATGTGCTCATACATTTCTCTGTTCATTACTGTACTCCACAAATTTGACTATGCACAAAATTGTCAGAAATCCCGATTCATGAAAAATTAGACTCGCTAAATATGTCACATATGGGCCCTACAGTACCAGAAAAAGTTGTGAAATTGTCAGAAGTCCAGATACACAAAAAATTAGACTCACTAAATATATCGTGCATTCAGTACCTGAAACAATGCAACATAACCCATCATTCATGTTAAATCAGCGTTTATCAATTAATAGAGATTTTTATGTATGTCAACTGCTTTGCAAAAATGAACATTTCACAATTTTCATAGCACTGCCATCAGTGTAATAATTTGGACCCCACCCCCTTTCCTGCTGGAGTCTGCAATGTACATGAAGAGCAAGAAAGATGGTCACACACCCAGTGAGGTGCAAGAATGGTGCCATCTTCCTGTAAAGACACTTGAAACTCTGACCCTAACTCGACATTGAGAAGAAATGATTAGCACAAATGCAGTGGCGGATCCAGGGAGGACCTCACCGGGCGCACGCCCCCCTTTTTTTGTTGAAACAAAAGAAATAAAAAGGAAAAAAATGGGGGAGGGGTGCGTGCGACCCCTTTAATTTTGTAAATGCACCCCCTCTTTATGGAGTTCCGGGATCCGCCCCTGCAAATGACATGGCACATTCCTCTCCAGGGCCCCAGTTTTTTTCAGTAACAAGATTTCTCGGTAATAAGTTACCATGACAACAATCACACTGTTCACAGCTGATTGGATGCAGCCTTAGTTTTCACTGTGGTAACTGTGATCATTGCAGATTGTGAATGTGGAAAAATGCAGATAAATGGAAGGGCCTGATAAAGCACCAACTGATGCCAACGCACAAAGATTCTCACTATGCCCTATGCACAGTGAGAATCTGTGGTTTATCTCAGGCTCCGAGATTTCTACATTGTTAACTGAAAGGAGGTAATTTCACACGTAAAGGATGAGACATAACAACATAGCAAATACAGTGTATGTTCACATAAATCTGATTTTGTAGGGCAACTGAAAGTGTACAATGTGTACAGTCTTGGTCCACATATGAAAAAATGGCATGTAGTGGCAATCATCTATACAAAAAGATAAAAAAATGTCTATTCTTCCTTTGCCATAGGAAACAATGCCTGTCATGCATAAATAATGCAAAATCTAGGCTATCAAAAGGGGAAATTTTTCAAAACAGTGTCATGTGTTATTGATAGGATTTGCCTTGCATGGTTCTTGAATAATTTGGGAAACAAGAAAGTAAGATTGAGCAAACTTCAAAAACAGAAATCTCCTGCCTAGTTGAAAATCATGTTTCATACAAGTTCATAAAAAGCGCTCGGTGAGTTGCTGTTGTTGTTTTTTTCATTCTAGGCAAGTTGAATACAATACAGGTGGAAGCATTCTCTTCGGTCCCACTGGATATGACTTGCATAATACTGAATGTGTGCAATTGTCAACTCACTCTCACACTCTGTACCAACATATGAGAGAGATGATGCCTGCATGCATCCAAGCTGCCATACACGGCTGACCATCCCAAAATCTACAAACAGGAGCCTATCACTACCATGATAGTTTGAAAAGCAGAAATGCATATCACACTGTAAAGAGTCTACTGAGTTGATTAGGGTTCCTCATCTAAACTGACCGTGTCCAATGACGGCAATATCATCCTGCTGATAATAATGATCACTTCACTTGGAATGTCACAGAATGGGCTCACTGCCGAACTATTGCTTGAGTTTAATATTAAAAAAATGATTGCAATACTGCCAAAGAAATCTGTGCCACTTCAATAATACAATTGCTCAAGATTTAAAAGAAAGCACAACTTTCAGTCTTTGTGTTGTTTTTTGTCCTCTTCGTAAGACATCCCATACTCGTTGATCCGCGTCTTGTCCACAGGGTACAGCCTACAGAGAGGGGACAAATAATGGTACATAGCTATAAATGCCTCAAGTAAAAGCAATACTGTAAAACTGGAAATTTTCACAGTGTGGGAATTTTCACACTTTTTGTGCAACCAGAAACATGAAAATAAAAACACCATAATATTGTTTCACGTCATATGTTCCACAAATAAATGTCTTGATTCCGCGTAATTTAGAATTATGGTGGTCATGCAATCTTACCCAGCCAAGCACAAAAAATTACTAGTGTGAATGTAACCACTTTTATAGTATTTCAGACAGAGGGCTACTGCAATGTACAATTGTTCTTGTTAAAATTATGGCAGAACATTGATCCAGCCATGCATTGCAAAATTATTCTTCAAAAACTTTTTAATTGACGAACACTGAAATCTTGATTACATTCATGCTCAAAGGTTCAGCTCTGTTGGCAGGCAAGCATGCCTGTTGGCATTTGTCATTATTGGATGTCCCTTAAATAGCTCACGTGATGTTGTGTGAATTTGCAGTCAAAATTTGCAGAATACATGAAATATATCCTAATCATTTGAAAGTGGCGTAGAGTGACAAATTCATCATGACAAAATATTGTCATAAATTATCTTTAAACCAATCTAGTGACTCTCCCACAATATGTGCAAAGACTGTTTGTTTTCTTAAAATAATAAAACAATCAAGTCACACAGTACGCAAGACCTGAAATGTGAAATACTTGCCATCTTTGGTAGAGATATATGACGAAGACGACGTCATCTCGGAAACAGGCAAGGCGGTGCATGGTAGGCATGGTGATAATGAAGGCAAACACATCATCTATAAAAGTATTGAAGGCCTGTGTAGATAGGAGATAAAAATGGTGATTTGCATCATCTAGTATCTCGCCACAATTCCATACATGTTATGCTCTTGCAAAACTCATTATCCTTTTCAAGTTTCCTTAGAGCCTTGTGAGTTCTGTTTCAGCCCTTAATTCCCCCTTCCACACAACAGCACCATTTTCCTTCTTTTCATGACTTCCTGCTATTAAATAGACTGACTTTCATTTATCTATTTATTCTTATCATTTCACAGTGATACATTCTTGCAAACATCTATACATGAAGGAGTAAACTACAACGTACAGTCCGACGTGGATGTGCACTTCTCTATCATCCGGTTGCCTCCAAGCAATGAAGACCAAAAAAAAAAAAAAAAAAAAAAAAAGATTTTAAGCACAATCAAAACTCCTACAAAACTCACACAATTTACCTAACATCACCTACAAAAACATGTTATAAATTTTCCATATGATTTCAAGTGGGCTAGAATAAATTACATTGCTGTTGCAATGTACACTACCTGCACAGCTACCACTGTGTCAGCATCATATTTGTACTCATACATGTAGACATAAACATTGTTTCTCCCATATCTGGCCAAATCGCCTATCCGGACATGCGCCAGTCTCAACATGGCCGGATAAAAGAGGTCGGACTGTACTTTGAATGCAATTCACTACTTCACAACTGACGACACTGATATTTCAGCATGTCTCTATAATTTGCAATTACCTGTTCTAGATCATCTTTCAGAGAAACAAAAAGCCACTATAATGCATTTTAGAATAATTACTATGCAAGTTTAATACTTGGGCAAAGTGAACATACAGTGGACTCCCATTATAACAAAGTCTTAGAGACCAGCAGTTTTCTTTTGTTATATCGAAATTTCATTATAACCAAACAAATAATAAAAATACATAGAGTGAATAATGTCATGGTCTGAATTTTTACTTAGATGTCACTGGAATTTCGTTATAACCTTGTTCGTTATAATGGGAGTGCACTGTACTTGAATATTTGACATCTTAACAGCTACAATAGCAATACCATGGGGAAAGTGCAATCACTGCAACAAAAAACAAAATTACATCAAACTGGCATAATTTTTTTTTTTACCTTATACATGAAGGCTCTCCAAGGCAAGTGAGCAACTGATTTCATCTGGAGAAGACAGAGAAAGGGAAAGATTGAGGATGTTGTAATGTTCTACTCTGGCGTTCCACTGGGAAATAATGTTCAATCTTAAATCATTGCAAAGCTGCTGAACACATAGCTGATTTCTGCTAATGAATATCAAAGTCAAATTCACTGCTAAACCAAGCCAAAGACGTTGATCCATGCTCCACAAGCAGTATTTCCAGGAACATGACATATATTTCATATCATTAAAAAAAATGAGGGGAATTTCTTTCTTCAGCATATAACATTATTCAGTAATCCAAGGTAATGTTCCTAACCCTTTCAGAAGTATATAGTTCTAAATACACCTAGGCAGTTAGGTTGATTGTGTTATCAAATGGCATATATACACTACTTAAACAGCATTTATTTTTCTGAAATAATATTTTTTATTCAAATGACAGCCAGGTATTTGGCAACACTTGGCAATTAGTCTGAAACATGCAGTAAACAAGGAAAAGTAGAAATTTCGCGGTGCGTAATATATGTCCCCGCCGGAAGTAGCATTTTGTAGCAAATGTACAATACAGGTCAAAAATCAAGGTCAAAGGTCAAATAAGTCAAAGGTCAAAATTCTGTGTAGAAGTTCTGAAGCCCTCACCTGGTGCCACCACATACAGCAAACGGAATTGAAATCGGGTTAGAAATGGCGAAGGAGTAGCACTTTGTAGCAAAATGTACAATACAGGTAAAAAATCAAGGTCGAAGGTCAAAGAAGTCAAAGGTCAAAATTCTGTGTAGAAGTCTTGAAGCCCTCACCTAGTGCCATCACATAAAGCAAACAGAATCGAAATTGGGTTAGAAATGGCGAAGGAGTAGCATTTTGTAGCAAAATGTACAATACAGGTAAAAAATCAAGGTCAAAGGTCAAAGAAGTCAAAGGTCAAAATTCTGTGTAGAAGTTTTGAAGCCCTCACCTAGTGCCATCACATAAAGCAAACAGAATTGAAATCGGGTTAGAAATGGCGAAGGAGTAGCATTTTGTAGCAAAATGTACAATACAGGTCAAAAATCAAGGTCAAAGGTCAAAGAAGTCAAAGGTCAAAATTCTGCATAGAAGTTTTGAAGCCCTCACCTAGTGCCATCATATAAAGCAAACGGAATCGAAATCGGGTTAGAAATGGCGAAGGAGTAGCATTTTGTAGCAAAATGTACAATATAGGTCAAAGGTCAAGGTCAAAGGTCACGACTGAAATTCTGTGTAGAAGTTTCAAAGCTCCCATGTAGTGCTATCATATAAAGCAAACAGAATCAAAATTGGCTCATAAATGACAGAGAAGTAGCAAATTGAAGATTTTGATCACACACGGACGCATACACGGACACACGGACGGACGGACGGACGGACGGACACACGGACACACACACGTACGGAGCCCGTTTCATAGTCCCCTGCTTGAACTCGATCGGCGGGGACAAAAAGTAATATATATTTGGTATATAAAGCATAAACTAACCTCATCAATAAATGCAATGACTTACCTTGTAGTTTACAAAAAGTTGAGGTAACATGAACACAAATCCAAAGGCATAGACCCCGTTCACCAAGCTTTTTATAAGCCATGAATACCAGCTGAAATGGGGAAAACAGACATTAACAAATAACTAAAAACATATTCAGAAACCAGCGAGTTGAAAATTCTTCTCTCCTATCCCCTCCTCAAACATGTACAAGGTCCTACCAGTTTTGCTTTGTGTGGTTTTTTTTTTGAATAACTTAAAGGACAATTCCCATCATTTTTCATAAATGTTTAATGCTTCCCAAAGTTACCAACATGAGGAGGATTGATTGACAAATTGCTCTACAATGATGTAAATAAGCACTGGATTGATCAGTGTTTTAGTAGTAGCCATGATAAAAGAAATCATGGGCATACGTACGCAAGCAATTTCATGAATTTGAATGAGGAGGATCTAGTTCCTGATGCAATGAATAATAATTATGAATTTCATGTCAACTAAACAACAATAAGGAATTCATGAAATTCAAGTTCAGATCTTAACAAAGAGAACATACAACTGTAACATTAAAAAATTCCCATGTGACACATTTAAAAGGAACACGTCATTCACATCTTTTCGACTACATGAAAAACATGGTCAAAGTAATTAAAAACAGCAATAATTGCAGTCATTGCACAGATAAGTTTCATCTCTCTTTGAATGTTGTGCAAGTTGAAAGTGATAATTGTAAGGATTCTACAGCCTCTGTATTCTACAGCCATATGTTAGTCTAATATCACAGTCCCTCTTGGATATACAGCAGAAACAGAGCAATAATGATGTGCAGTCAAAAGTCTCGCCATGTACCTGGAAAATGCGTAAAGATACAACCAGACCTCAACCCACCTTTTGTGAGGCACATAGATGAGAGAATAGATTGCACCCAGCGCACACAGAGGGTAGAGACCGTATGACATATACTTCATGGCCGTCGAATCAAGCTCTGCCGTGGCTCTCTCCGAATCGCTCGGCGAACCGAACGAGACGACGGGTTTCCACCCCTCGAACGAGATGCTGAATTTAAAAGCTTTTTTCACCTTCCAGACCTGCAGGATGTGTGAATGGATTGACAGAACGGATCTCTACGCCAATCTTCCACCGGCACAGCAGTCCCTACTCACTCACACAGAAACATGGCTCAATCAGCTGCAGTATAACATTACACGGGGTATATATCACAGAACAGATTACTGTATATGCTGACATTTTTGCAATGGTTTTATTTTTTGCAAATTTTGCAAATAGGCTCTTGATTGCAAAAATAACAATGCACAAAAATATTGACAAAAGTGAAAACAAAAATTTTGCCCCGTACGCACTGTCTCAGGCCAGCACAATAGTATTGCAATATCGGCCCTGATGCCAAAAGCATTACAATGACCATCCCTGGCATTGTCTAAATACTAACAGTACAACCTGGCTTATTTCAAGAAATATTTGAACAAAACAGATTGATTGCGAAGTCACACTATCTTCTCAACTTTTGTGCGAAATTTTTATTTTTCAACTATCATAATCATGAGAAGACCACAGCATGTGAAATTAACAATTCGTGAAAATGTCTATCAACTGCTATTTGCAAATATGCCTGAATGCAAATATATCATTCTGTACAGTATACTCAAATTTCAAGAATTTTCAATTCAATTCAACTCAACAGATGCTGAGAAGAAAATCTGTTTTATACTCTCAGTTGAGGAATGGAAAGACTAGAGGGATGAAAAAAAAACAACAACAACATATAATGCTGGAGATTACACAAACAGCTTGGTATATGGCAAAGAGAGATTCATGCCCTTTAATGCTCCTTCTGCCTTACCTCGATAATTGCACCTATCCCACAAGGCACCAGTACCAGCAGGCTGGTGTCTTCCTCCATGAGATATAGGAAGATGATGAGCTGGCTCACACATCGCCATGTCACTGAAAAGATATGACAAGTGACTCAAAACGTGCAAATATTCCTTCAGGCTCGATTATGGCACCTAGCTTGCAAGGCGCTCATAACCGCAGACAGGCTTCTTTCTCCAGGAGGTACTGTACAAGTGGACATTTTGGAGGTGTGGAAATTTTCGTACATTTCGTGCAACATGAAACTAGCGTGAACAGTGTAAACAAAACCACACAAATATGTTGCATATGATCTGTAATAATCATTTCATATTTCAATTCCACAGAATCAAAAATATGCAAACTTTATCTTACCCAGCAGATGAGAAAAACTACATTCGCACAAACTTCCATCTCCACAGAATGATGTGACAATTTAGCTCACACATTACATGATTGGAAAGGCAATGAAGACAGACTAAAATTTCCTACATATTCTTTTGGCTTGAATTCAATAGCACATAGTTGCCAAGATGACCAAAAGCATCTAAAATTTGAGTGTCAGACGGACTCACATTTACAAACACAACACTATTTCTGACAAACTGGGAAATTCTAACTTTCAGTTTGAGGTGGGGGGAAATAAATACAGTCCTACAAAAGTATGCCAATCTGACCATGTCAATATGTAGGAGTGCAAAGAACACACTACTCCTTGGCAAGAAATATTAGGTTAGATCTTCCCTCTTTTACTTTGTTTCATGCTCACAAAATCAGCAAAGCTTATTCAAAATGCAACAGCCAACAAGAGGACAAGAAAAGTCAATATTGCTGGTAAGGTTCTACCAAGTAGGCCTACAGGCACGTACCAGTCGAAATCGCCAAGCCAACCATAGAGTTTCTCTTTTGCCAGTAGGAAATGTCATTCTTGAACGCCAGGAAGTCAAACAGCAGCTGCAAATGGAGGGAGGAAAAAAAAGGTAATTAGAAGTGACAAATTTTGCAGGGCCACCAAACTTCTCTCTCTACTTATCAGTGAAGACAAATTGCAAACGTGTAAGCTATGATCATTGAAAGAGAGAAAAGCCACTTGAAGGCCCGGTCCCACTGGCCGATGGACGCAAAACGTATGCAGAAAGGACACAGCGGACGAGCACAATTTCGGGGATGGCTCCATCCGCTTTCATCCGCTGCAGAAATTGACAGAATTGGCGAAAATTGGCGAAAAAAGAACGGAAAAAGAACGGACATGGGTAGTATGTAGCAGGGATGTTAAACGGACGTTCATCGAAAGCCTAGCGGATGAAACCAGATGGAAGGAGATGACAGCTCCGAAGGGGTAACCGAAGATAATTGCGAAACGGACGCATAGCGGAAAGAGCGGATGAAGCGGATGCATCACGTACGCCTAACAGAAACAAACGCTTTGTCCATTCTAAATATTCACGTACGCCTAACAGAAACAAACGTTCTGTCCATTCTAAATACTTTATATACGAGACGCATACGCTTACATCCTTTCTATTTCTGTGCTATTAACGATGTATAGATGTTCCCTGTACCATATCTTTCCTCCCTCTTTCCATTTTCAGCTGCAGCGGATGTGAGTTGCGAGGATGCCTAGAGGATGCAGAGAGGACACAGCGGACGTTTAAGGGATGATAACGGACATACAACGTTTGTTGCTCGTATGTCGCGGATTTACATCGTACACGACGGAAAGTTCATCCGTTCTAAAAGTTTTAAGCAGCTTAAAACTTTTTGCGCAGATGAAATCGCAGTGGACGGATGCTGGATGGATAGAGCGTATGAAACACGCATGCGATGAGTACACAGCGGATGCGTAGCGTTTTCCAGCGGATGGCAAGATTTTTTTTACGTTTTACATCCTCTTTGCATCCGTAAGTGCAGTGGGACCGGGCCTTAACCCTTTGTGTGTTTTGAGTGGTGACTGACACAGAAAACCCCTTAGCATTGTACACACTGTCAAAAGTTCCAGGCACAGATAGGATGAAGATGAATATGGCACCACAAAAAATAAACCAGAGTCTACTGAGTGTGCCACATATTTAACCTGCTGAGGATGGTTTCATTTTGCTTCAACACGTACTTCCCATAGATACTTGCCCAAGTATACTCGGGACTCTTCCTCAGTGGGTTGAAACTGTGGTGGGTAGTGACGAAATCTCATGGGCAAAAGGGGGTAAACATATTACTGTAAATATACTCACATGGAAAAATGACACAAAGAGAGTTGCCCCCAGCATCAGCAAGCTTATGTCTGTGAAGATTCCCATGACTTCCTCAATGTCTTTATCATGAAATCCTATAAAAAGAACCAGGACAGAGGGAAGAAAAAAAATGCATAGGAAGGAATTGTGGAGCATTTAAACAAGTACAGTTGTCTCTGTATAATTGGGTAGTGTCAGGCTTAGCATATTTTACCAAATTATGCAGTGTACTCAAAGAAAGCACTTTTCGATTATGCATAGAGTACTTTAGAAACTTACAAATGATTAATTAAAATATTGTCAAAGCATTTTTTTTTTTTTTATTGTTGACTGGTAAATTTCAGTCATTGTTAAAATTCAATTGAAAACCATGAAATGACAACAGTAGATCCTGATCCTGGCATTGGCAATTCAGCAAACCAACAGGCATGCAGCCAGCACAAATTGCCACAGATAATCTATGAAGTTTGAAGTGCACACTGAAACTTTTACTGGACAATGAATGCGCTGTTCCTGGATGAAGCCTGGTAGAGAGGCTTATCATCCCTAACAAAGAGGCATGGCTATTAATTATGCACCTACTTTACTCATCAAACTCTACAAGGCAAAACTTATTAGGGGTAAGGATTTAGTATGTGACCTGTCCCCAATAATAGAAATATGCAACTGAAGCTGAGAAAGTGAGGTGGTTTGGCTGAGAATTATTAAATGAGATTTTTGCTCAGAAGTCAAACTGTACTACCTTTGGGTCAAAATTTACGAGAACTCTAGTTGAAGAATATTTTGATATTTGAAGTTTTTATAATATGAAGCATATTACTCCAGTGTTTCAAATTTAGCTGAAGGTACATGCCACACATTCTACATGAAAGCTTAACTGCAAATAACTTCCAAAACTGTGGGCTTCTTTTTTTAGCACTAATGGGTGGCTGCCCAACCATGTTTGAAGTAGACTTTGGGAAATAAAATGGGGTGAGTTACATGTCAGGGAAAAACTTTGGGTGTGGAGAATCTAAAAATACGACAGTTGGACCATTGATGTTCTGCACCTTTTATCTGGATTTTGTGGTGACAAGTCATATATGAGGTAGCTGCTTACTCGAGGAGCACAGATTTTACAGATAAAAAAAAAAAAGTATGAACGTAGGAGCTATATGATGAGTTGCAAGGAATAATCTGTGGAACAGTGAATTCATACCAAGGTCTCGCATCATTTGGGTACTCTGCTCCAGGTTGCTGAAGAGCCTCAGCTGCCCGATGGAGAAGGGGGCGTAGTGTATGGTCAGCTCTTTCTTCTCACAGCTTTCATTGATGGGCTGATGGGGGTCAAAAGAGGTCTTTTGAAATAGATTCTAAATGATAGTGATAATCATGGTAATGATAAAAGAAGTAACATTGATAATACTGATATTAATGACAATGATGATGATGGTGGTGATGATGATTGATGATGGTGATGATGATGATGGTGATGGTGGTGATATGATGATGATGATAATGATAAAGAAATGGAGCAGAAAATGAAGCATTCAGTCTCCAGCTTTCCAGGGAAGTCTCTTCGATGTCAGCTGTAATTATAATTATCATTGTATTTCCAGGCACATATTCATACACCTCGGGCAAGGTGGACACAATGTTTAATGCAGCTTGTTTGCCAAACCCACTACATCAGAGTGCACATATAATGCAGATTTCATTTAAAAAACAACAGTACTTTAAGCCGTTTAGGACGAGTCCTGAGTATACTCAGGCAAGTGTCTAATGCATGTTGTAGCAAAATCAGCCCTTCCGCAACGGGTTAAAATTGGCCTGAAAACATAAGCTTTAAACTGAACTGTTCATTGTTGTAGCTATCACTGTATGCGACACGACTAATATCAACCTTTCATTACTAGAAATATCACAATGACTTAAACTACAATATGCTCATCCTTTTTTCAGATTATACATCAGTCAGGATGTATACAGAGTAGGTAAATGAATACCTGATACAAAGAAAGAAAACAAAAGACAATCTGGAACAGTATTTTTCTAGACAACTTACAGACCTTTCAATCTGACTAATTCCCTCACATCATTCTCGATATATCACAAATATCTTCGTTCAAAGACCTTGCCAATGAAACACTGCAATGACCAAAATTCAGTCCTCTTGTCATATCTTATTTCTGATATTTATTCAAATCTATACTGACTGATAGGTTTGTACGACGGAAGATCACATAGAAATGAAATACAACACACCTGTAGATCTTTTGCTTTCTCCGATAGCTTGTGCACATACAGAATTGGCAGGTAGTCATTTTGAGGAGACAGTCTGTGTATGTGGGTATAGTGATGCATAGGACAGAAAACAATTCAAACGTAATTTTGTTTCCTCGACAGATGGTCCATGACTTACAGGTGTATCAAAAATTACTGTGAAAATATCCGTTCTTCACAAGTTGACATGAAACATAAGATGTAAAGCATAAAACACAAAACATGAAACCCTGAGAGTGAGACATCAGGAAGTAAATATCAAAATTTGAAACACATGATATATATGGTTGCCTTGCTTGGGTGTGTTTCTTAACTGAACATTGTATGGTGTAATCAATCAACCTGTGTTAAAACTTAGAGCAGTTGGTTGCTTGTGATTCTTCTCATCAGATTTGAAGAGTTCAGAAGAGAACTGTCAAAGTTTCTCACAATCAGTGCACATCTGTGTCACAGTTAAAAAAACAAGTAAGCAAAGATGCAAGTGTAGTGTGGACTCACTTCAAGAATCTGTACACATCTGCTGGAATCTCCATCCGATAAAACGTTACTGGCTCGACGACACTCCTCAGGTAAATTTTAGACTTCCAGTGTGCCACAGGAATTTCTGATTTTCCACCGGATGCACCCTTCTGAAAATATCACAAAATGTGGTAATGTAAATACTGGTAGTCAATGTAAACCAATACATAAGTTTTCTGTGAAGCTCAGATTGCACACATAAACAAAATAATTAAGGAGTCAGTGCTAAAATCACATGTAAAAGAATCCCAAGATGGTTGATGGCCAAATTTTGCTGCATTGGAGCCAATAACCTTGTATACAGTACTGGTATACACACGCATTAAACTCTAGGTGGGTTTTGCAACACATACAACACTTGATGGTGATGATATTTTGAGGCAATACAGTTTGAACGAGTACTGTCAAATCCAACCAAGCCAGAAAAAAAACTGAAATCAGATCTACTAAATTTATTGTCTTAAAGTACAATGTATGAAATATCACAAAATCCATGAAGCATTTATTGAGTGGGTTTCCAATGGTAACCAAATCTAAACAGAAAAGTCAAATATTTTTTTTCTTTTAATTATGACTATGCACAGTCTAAACACTGGTTGTCATAATCAAATACTTACTGTTGCCCTGGTTGCCCTTAAAACACAATTAACTACAGAATATAAGCATCAAAATCATTGGGCATACACTTGGTACAATCAATACTAGCATTTGATTTGTCTCAGCAATTTAACTTGATATTGCATGGACTCTCTTTTCCAAAAGTGACATTCCTTATCAAACAAGAATTGGAAGAGGAACTACAATCACAATTTTTCATGTCCTGGCTGCCAAGGCAACCAATCATACAAATTAGTAGTGCCACGAATATGTAGTTCATTTTTGTGCATCAAAATGCAATAACATTACTGTACTTTGAAAATATTCCTGCCCGTGCAAGAGGAGTTGTACACGCAAACAAGAACACACAGAACTGCACATATGAGCACCACAGGCTTCAATTTGCTATTAACCCATCCAAAATCCCCTGCTTTAGAATGAGAGGAAAAAAAAAAACAAAACAAAAAACTCAAGCACACACACCTCAGCCTCGTCCTCACTCAGCAAATTAAAGGTCTCCATTCTGGGCAGAGAATACTTGGTGAGGCCCCACGTCTGGTGGGATGCCATGGCAGGCTCAAGCTTGTTGGAGCCAGAGGCCTGCAGGAAGGCGTGGATAAACAGGCTTCCATTCCGGCAAGTTTTTGTGGGAAGGGACACATTGACTGTCCTGGAAGACAGAAGGGGAAAAAAAAAAGAAAAAAAAAAGACAGCACTCATCAGTATTACATCAGGATTCTAAGTAAGAAGAAATGGACAAAGAGAGTTCCTTTCTGGCAAATTCTTATGGGGGGGGGGGAGGCAGAGGAGAGGTTTCTATACTGGGAGAGAAAAACACATCACTCATCATGATAATAATTCAGCAGTACCTGGTATTCTATTTCAGATGACGAAAAAAACAGGATACAACATTGGCAAGTTTGTGCAAGAAGGGAGTGCCCACTGTTATGAATGGTAGAAAAAAAAAAAGAAGATATTGCCATCATATCATTTTATGTTACATTATGGCAATATACACATCATTAATATGACAAACATCTTCTGGCTCATAACTTCTATGACATTTCACCAGTTCTAAGATTTATGATTGCGCAAATGTAATTTAAAGAAGTGATTGCTGTGTAATATGGCAGTTTACTTCCACTCTTGTAGTCTGGTTTCTTTGTTCGGCTCATTTCATCTTCTTTTCTTGTGCCAATGTATTTAAGGTGAACACCTTTTGTCATCCACAAATACACATGCTGCTGCATCTAAGAACCTAATTCCTAAAGAGTTAAAGAAAATCTCTCTATATATACATACATACATACATGTATATATATTCATCTGTGGCCCAAGAGACATATTGTCAAATCACTTGGGGGCATTCTTATCTCCCAATTTTCTTTGTCTAGATTTCACTGTGACAACTTACGGAGACTCACTTACCAGGATGTCTCTACAGTGGTATTCAATCTGCTAACATGAAGAATTTCGTCCTGCTGCTTCAGCTTGGGAGGGCTTGCGGAGCTTAACGACGTATAAACTCTGAGCTGGTCAAAATATTGATAGTGGAAGGTGGAAATTTTTATAGCATTGATGAAAGATGCGATGGAAGACGCAATAAAAGTGCATAGTTAATATATTTTGATTGTAAATGCCTGTTACATACTTAAGTTAACATGTCATATGTACAGTACCCTGACTGTCAGAAGCAGTCACTGTTTAATTGCACTGATGCGCCGCCCCAATTATAATCACTGAAGTGAGACTACTAAAGGCCAACTTCTGTAGGTGAATTTCTCAGATGAAGCACCTACCGAGTGTCCTTGCGCTGCATACATGCCATTTCAAAAGTTTCACATCACTTCAATTATGCTGTAAAACAGTAAAACAATCGTTTCCTGTATTTAGTTAATGTGGGTCAATTAAATCTTGAAAGCACCTGCCCTGTATATGAAGTGGCAGGGCTATAACTCCATTTCAGAATGATAAAACCCCTGGCACTGTGGTGTAGCCACTGCTGTTCTGTATTTTTCTACATTACAAAATACATTGAGTTATCAATACCATCCAGTCTCATATAGTCTTTTTTTCACAGCTGCACATTTTGAGAATAAAAATGTTGACAAAAAAAAAATGTTTTACTTTTAACTGCAGGGCATACTTGCTTGTGTGGAGACTTCTAAAATCTTGAGATAATGGAATAAATCATATACACTGTAACACATGATAATACGAAACCAACTGTGTGAATATTATATAGGAAATAAACAGTACAGACTTTAAAATATATAACTTGCAAATGAGATTTACTTGGGCAAATTCAATTCCTGGGCACAGAAGAAGAAGAAAAAGAAAAAGATTAACATAACTTACTTTTATAGCAACATAGCTAGCTGACTACAACAACACAGCCTGCTGACATATCTGACTTTTATAGCAACATAACATGGCTCATATATGTTACCTGTAGTTGTGACTTTTTGTTTTCGTATCTGCTGAGGCACTTGCTCTTCCCTTCCTTGGCGATGTTGCACTGGGGTGGATTGAAGAGCTGGTATGAGGTATAGATGACGTTGCACAGGTAGCCCAGGAAGAGTACAATCAGGACGTTGTTGAAGAACTTACCAATGGATGCCATGACTGCGCTGTTGGGAAATTTTGATTGGTCATGATGAGACAGAGGTTACCATGAGATTTTTATCCACAGAAAGAATATATAGCAAACTTGACCGTTTACATTTCCTTGGATACTATGAATCCTCAATCACAAACAGGATTCATGTTTGGAAAAAAAAAAGAAGTAAATTTGCTCTTAGCCACTAAGTGGCTGAATTCAAGAACTGAACTTGTGACTTTTAAGATACTTTTTCCCCCTTGTTACAAGTGTATTGGTTTAAGATCTGGTCATTTCAGATAGAGAAGTTGCACTTTTTCATTGTCACAGCTGCACAGGCAGTAATATTATCCTCTGAATAGGACACTGAACATTTTTGTTTGTACCTCCATGGAAAGAGCCTCATGAGGTAGTACACTGATCAACAACCTGAACAAGTCATAGACCTAAATAAAAAGTTAAAAAGAATATATATATACTGTTTATCATCAGATATGCAAATGGAACCAATTTGCAAGTGATGGAAAAACACATTCTCTGGACTAAGAAAAAAAATGCCTACAATTTCACATCAACACTGTGTTTGAGAAATTCTCAACTCAGCTTACAGAATACCAGTAGGCCTATGTTCTGTTTGCTAGCAAGAAGGAGGAAGTTGCACTTATTTTTTTTCATCTTATTGTTACTAATACTAGAGCCTAGAGGCAAGACTAGCCAAGAGCCTGAGGCTGAGGACATACACATCCCAAGTCTAAGGAATATATGAAAGAAGTGGATACCAAAGAATATACCTCATGCTGATTGCACATTGCACCACTCTGCACTTATCTTTTTCTATGATGAGCACGTTTAAATGCCCAGAAAGTTTGCAAGTTATACATATTTTGTAATGATATTTTGTCTCTGAATTTTTGGATAAATTTGTGAGGCCTTCATGTTTTCTTTGGAGAGCATTAGACCCTTTGTTTGTGTACGGGGGGCTAGGCAGATTACTTTTCTGCTGAGAAGACTGCTCGACGCACAGCATCTGGCCAGAAGGTATCTTGTCAGCAAACAATCAGAGGACCAATAGCCATCCAAGCAAAGGCCACCAAATTCTTAGTTGAATTTATGAGGAATGTGATGAAATATATCAATTTGAAAAAAAAAAGGAAAAAAGGATTCTGGCGTAAATACTCAATCTTTGAGTGATACACGCCAGTAAAACCAAAACAACAACAACAACAACAGCTGAGCTCATCACATCTCACGATTTAATTTGTGAATTGTTCTCACGTCAAAGAAAGGGCAAAAGCACCCAGCCTGGCATCCTGACAAGATAACAACAGTGAGAACAGTCTAACGCTAACCAGCTCTTGAGCCTCTAACTCTACATGTGCGGTGTTGCATGTATTATCAAACATTATAAAATGGGTTCAAGAATGTAGCCAATAGGAAGCGCTGAAATGAGTCACGTGTGCTTTGGTTATTCTAGTCCCATCGCACTGCGTGGTTAAATCCTATTGCCGATCGTCTGTGCACACGGCGGCTCCTTTGAATTGCATGCATACATACAGTACGCGCTGTCAATCCTGTAAACAACTTCTATAGTTCGGGCCGCTGCCGGCCGGCCGGCCTTTCTTCCCTTGTGCATAACATGTGTGGCGTACGTACACTCTTATATACGTACACTTTGTACAATACAGTAGACCAAGCGTTGTGGGACCGGACGCTTACATGGAGTCACTTTGAAGGGCAAATCCAACGATTTAGCAGGTTAATTCTCACGCCGTTTTCAGAGTATGTTGTCTAGTAGGCCTATATGAGGAGTCTGTATCAAGTCTTTAAGGTAAAGGGTGCATATTCTATGTAAAATAAGTAAGTTTTCATGCGGGAACTTAAGTGTCCGGAAACCCAACCCCCCATTGTATGTGCGGGATTTCCGAGTGCGACGTGCGTAAATGTTTGGGACGAACATCTTCGGACGTCTCGACCCACAAAGGTACGTGAAAAACGCTGGAAAATGCTGTTAGTTTTCGAATTGTCGACCCATTTTATAAAACAAATGATGCACAGGATTATTTCGTGGCGTTAGTGGAGGCGTAGCTCACTCTCGGGTATTTACAATGTAGAGTCTAGTGCAACATGCACTCGGCTTCGCTTCGTGCATGTTTCACAATTGTAAATACCCTCGAGTGCACTATACGCCTCCACTAACGCACTCTATCCTGTGCATCATTTGTATATCATTAGTCTACGGCTATATTTTCTACACCACATTACACATGCACACGAGACCCTAACTGCGACCAGCCCCAACGAGACCCTGAATAGTGAAGACACTGCACGTTTTACACGTTCCCACATATTCATATTCATGTAAACATTCATATCATTCACGTTGAAAGGTTTTCAAAATATTTCATTCTGTAATACCCACGTGCATTAAAAATCTTACTCTATACGAAAATTCCGTCACATGATGTGGCATACACTCGCTCAAAGTACTCATTTTACGGCAAAGCACTGATCTCTCGTAGTTTCGAAACATGACTTACTTTTTTTAGCAAGGCTGCCAAAGAGCAAAGCCGGGTCTCTTCTGTAGCCAGTCGCAGTAGTGTACAGCAGCGGATAGCGCGCTTCTTATGCCGCGCGATCACTGAACCCTACTCTATCTAGCCTAGCGCCTGGCAGCGACGCCGCGCGGGGTAAGCCCCATCACTGTAAGCTGTGACGTCTCTGGATGTAGACAGGGTCGGCGGCGGGGGGAGGGGAGGGGGGGGGGGGGGGAGGGAGGGAGGGAGGGCACTTTGTTTTTTAAAATGATATAGGAATAAATAGAGGGACTAACCCACTTGGGGCCACCACTGTCTTTTCCTTCTTTTTTTTTTTTTTTTTTTTTTTTTTTGGGGGGGGGGGGGGTCGTTTTGTTTTGTTTTGTTTACCCCGAGAGTGGCACTAGAAAAAAACAAAAACAAAAACAAAAACAAAACCGTGGTTCCTCAGCTTATTTTTCATATTGTTTTGTTTTGTTTTGCTTCGTTTGTTTTTCTTTTTGTTAGCTGATGAAACCCGGAAGTGGCACCAGAGAGAATGTTTTCAATATTTATAACAAATTTTAATGAACAAGGATGATGTCATGACAGCTTCACTATAAGAATGCATGAGTTGGGGCTCAAGGATCAGGAAACAGAACAAAAGAAGAAGGCGTGCACAGATTCTACACAGGTGAATTTGTTAAGCAAGCGGTACATATTGTAATGGAATGACACTGCTACATTTCTGAAATATGTGAGGCTTTGAACATTTTCAGAGTATTGGTTTCTCTGAATGTTTAAGGACCACAATAAATTCCAACACATATCTATCCATGGAACTGTCGATTTATGTGCTACATGAGGTGAAAATTAATATTATGAAAATCGTCTGGAATACCCCTTTAAAAAAAAATATTGATCCCTATTTTTTGCTTTAATACCCAAACAAGTTTAGTGGGATACGCTGAAACTGGTAGGACCCTGACTCCCGATCCTGCTGATCAAGTTGGGACTGGTGGTGGGTACTTAGTATGCATGATGTCCACGGGATGGCCGGTCGGCTGGCGGCACCACGTCCCAATGCCTTACTCGGGATGAGTTTGGTCACGATATTAGATGAGAGAGCTGTAATTCCATCCTTGACAACAGTGGCGGATCCAGAGGGGGGCGCACGCCCGGTGCGCCTCCTCTTTATTTTTGGTTAAAACAAAAGAAATAAAAAGAAAAAATGGGGGTGGGGCGTGCGCCCCCTTTAATTTTGTAAAGGTATCTCCCCTTTACGGATTTCCTGGATCCGCCCCTGATCACCATCTTAAATTTCAAACTGAAATAGTTATACATGCAACAGATTGCCGATTTGTTATCACTTTGTGAAGAAATCCATGAAAAGGAGCATGTTTTCTTCTTTTACATTCTTCTTGATATTCTTTCTCATCTTTCATCTTTTTTCTTTCATCTTTTCCCTTCTTTTTCATTTGGTGCCTGTCATCTACTCTTTCAAAAAAAAAAAAAAAAAACAGAGCAGATAAAGTTGCATGTAAGTGTGCATGTGAAGCCGTCTCCTCTCAGCCTTTTCCAAAGTAAGATTATATGATGTAAATATATTTTTATTAACAAGATAATAAAACAAAGATACTTTTTTACACCGTGATCTTTGTCTATTTAATGATCCATCAGAACCAATAGGAGACATTTTACAATTTACTACCTCAATATATATAGCAGACAATACCTCCACACACACACACATACACACACACACACACACACACACACACACACACACACACACACACACGCACACACGCACACACACACACACACACAATCTGCTTCAACAAGCACAAACTATCAACAATATTAACTATTCAATTCAATTCAATTTTTTAATTCCATTTTTCGACAAGAACATAGACATCACTTTTTTGGGTAACAGAAACTAAGGTGCGTAAAGCTATACATGTATGAAAATAATGTACAATTATTGTAGCACCTTATACGATAATCATACACTATCATAAAACTCAAGTGATTAGAAGTAAGTAAACAATATGCAAAATTCGAAAATGGAATTATATTATGTCAGTCAGTTTTGCAAGATACTTTTTTTTTTCAAGTGCACTCCTTGTTGATTTGAGATATTGACTGCATGGCTTGAGTGACAGCACAGACAAAACCATAACATGAGACCATGGGGGCATTTCATGAAGCAGTTTGGTCGGAGATTTTTCTGACAAATTGTTACAAGCTACTGTAATCCTTGCATCTGATTGGCTGAGAGCAAATTTGTCCGACAACGGGCGGACAAAATGCCTCATGAAATCCCCCCCCCCCAAGTGTATAAAGGGATGGTAGGCTTATAGTTTTGGTTGAGACCTAATTTCAGGTTTCTATAACATTCTTGGTGAGATAATGAGAAACATCTTATGAAATATGAAAGAGCATGCAATATTGTATGAGGAATTCAACGTTTATTTGATGAAAATTGGTTTTGAAATGGCTGAGATACCCAAAACAGCAATTCTAATGTGGGACCCACACTTTATTACGATCGCTTTGTTTTACTTTGTTTTTGGATGTTTCAGTCATTCCAAACCCAATTTTCATCAAATAAACTTTGAATTCCTCTTAAAATGGTATGCTCTATACTAAATCATAAGTGTTTTCTTGGTAGGCCTATCTCGCAAAAAGTTAAAAACCCAATTCTCATCTCCAGCAATACTGTACCATCCCTTTAATCGTATATCACAGAAGTCGAACATCGCCGGAGTCAAAGCTACACTCTTCAGTCTGTTGACTCGAGAGTTATGCAGGGATGACAGTAGGCCTATAATATGACATAATTATAATCCTCATGAGGACAGGATATACTTAGGCCTAATTTGTTCCTTCACGGTGATATATAGACAGGCAAATAGATCGGATAGATAGATAGAGAGAGAGAGAGAGAGAGAGAGAGAGAGAGAGAGAGAGAGAGAGAGAGAGAAATAGATAGGTGTATATAAGAAAGATACAGTAATTAAGAGGGGGGAGGCTAACTAGAAAATTGTAGACCTACAGTTAATTGCAAAATTATATGAATTTGAGATACAAGAGGAAATCACCGAGACTATTTTTGGTTTCATTTCCTTAGCATGAATGTATAAAAAAAAAAATGCAAATATACAAGTATGATTGATTGATATGAGTAGGCCTGATATGATGATCAATTAATTTCTTCACTGTTACCTTCATTGGGTAATGCTTTTGCTTCTTGTTTCGAATAATTTTACAAAACTTATTTGCATAGGGCCTGTCTTTCATGTCCTTTTCACAGCTGTCAGATGGAAACAAAGCAACAACAACAACAAAAAGGTCTGTGCTGTAATTATCGAAACATTCATCTAAAGCTGGTTTAGAGTTTGGAACACATCGATTTCAAAGAAAGAATAACTACTGTTTGCGAGTATCACGCGAATCATGCCTGCGAATTGGTCTTTGTTGCTGTGGAGAATGAGTAAGCGGTTTTACCGTCAATGATAATCTTTCTCGGTTTTATAGGGTACTGTAGGCACTGATCTCCCCTCTAGAGGGGAGATCAGAGACCCTACTTAGTATAAGCATGGACCTACAAGTAGGTCCATGGTATAAGATAGGCATATCGACGCATTTATCGACGACCGGCGAGCAAGCGCAACGTTACAGTATCAACAGTCAAGAGACTCGACTGATCGACGACAACCGGATTGGTAAATGTGACGTAGCCTCCGCTAGCTAGGTGTTGTGCGAACAAAGGTACAAGAATCAACAATAAAGTACCAGTACTAGTATCCTTGTGGAAGCTTGATTAAGGTAAGTGTGATATTTAAGTGCTTTTTGAGTCAGTGTCCTTCCAGTAGTCAACAGCAGTGGCGTTTGCAAACGAAGCTCACTTCTTTTCCATGCATCACATGCAGAACTCGACAGCCGATATTGCAGCGAGTGGATGTAGCAGTTCAGTCCCATCCGTTGTAATATGTGCTGGTGATTGCTCGTGCTCTAGCGCATGATGTCTGCGTATTCTACTTCATAATCATAAACAAATAGACAACACCAAGTATCCAGCTACAATGTACAATAGGTCTACTACTGTAAATCAGAGTCTAGACGAGATCATACGAGATGTTAGATGTTGTTGTTGGGTTGTTTTGTTTTTTCATTTTGCAAAATCAATGAGATTATTTCACGAGTATGCTGGGGTTATTTGGTTTTAAAAGTTTAATTGTTTTGTTTTGTTTTGTCTTGTTTTTTTTTTCCAATGAAACCCTCATAAAATATAGTACATCTGCGTCATTGTAAATGCATTTCGTGATTTTATATTTGTTTAAGTTTACAATGAGTAAAATCGGTAATCTTTTGAAGATTTATTGTAGGAATAACACAAGACTCGAGAGACTCAAAAAGCCAAGCAAGCATCCTGATTACGTTTCATCCCCAGGTCCAGGCAGATCAAATCATGGAGAATAGCATCCAGGAAGGACAGCATGTGTTGCTCGTCTGGGGTCAAGGGAAGTCACCAGAGCACATCAAGGAGCTTGTGGAGAGACTTAGTAGTAAAGTCACTGGAAAAGGGAAGGTTCAAGTCGAAAATGAAGAAAGATTAACATTATGTAAGTTGATCTTTTCATTTAAAATAGTGACAAAGAATTAAAGTATTGTGACAGAATGCAGTATCTGTGTCTCTTCATGTTTAACTAGGAAAATGAGTTTTAAGGATTAACACACCATTATGAAAACAAAACAAAACTATTTTGTCTAAATACTTATACCAATTAAGTTACAGAATGTAGAGCATCTGTCATGATTTTTTTTAATTGTCATTACCTTAACCATTCTTCCAAGGAGATACCATCCAACAATCTAAACTTGTGAATGTATTTTAACTTGTGTACTTTGTGTCTGTAACTCTTTGTACACTTCCTTTGTTTACCATTTAAACACAGTGCAGATGTTTCTTGAAATTATTGAGAAATACCATACAAAGCATTGCACACTGGCACTGGTGTGACGGTCCAGGACCAGTAAAAATCACTGTCGGACCGACCATTAGAAAATGGGAAACTGGGTACTACTGATCTGACAGATGGGTTAGACCAGTAGAAAAAAATGTGTTACTGTTAGTGTGCAGCCCTACCATACACAATGTCTTTAACTCACAGTATTTATTGATACTATTTACAATGTATATCCTTCTGTTATTGTTATTATTATCATCATCATTCATTTCTTTGTTTATTAATGTTCTTATACAGCTGCACACAGGCCATCAAGTTTTGATGTTGCCCTAGTTGGGGCTCTAGACCCTCCTACCCAGACACACACCTTTGAAGTCCTGGCAGAGCTGGCTAAGGTCTTGAAACCCAAGGGACGATTGTTGCTAAGAGAACCTGTCGTAGAAACAGGTGAACACTTTCTGGCCATTTACTGGCCCAGCCCACCCCCCCCCCCCCCTCCCAAGTCTGATGATCATCTGTACCCCATGCGCATTCCTAACTTTTCAGGAAAAAGAAAAGGGGTATATCGTAGGGGCTTAATAGGGGGATGGGAATCCTGGGGGGGGGGGGGGGAAATCATTGAAATAGGGCATCTTGTATTTTTTCCCAAGATATTTTTGATCAAGGTAGTTTTCAAATTTTTACCAAACAATCCTGATATAGGGTCCTGAATAGGGTCCCAAATAATGGATACTCTTCATCTCAAAATGCAATCTTCCTTGATTGAGTGGGTAATTTTGCTTGCTTCCCTTCCAAAAACCTGTAATGGGGGAGGGGGTAATTTTGCTGGCTTCCCTTCCAAAAGCTTGTGATATGGGGGAAATTTTATGCGGCTTCCCTTCCAAAAACCTGTGGTCAATATCCTAACAGATTTCCATCTTTTATGGGAGCATCTCTAAGAATCTGTAACAAGCATAACATGTGTATGGTTGACCATCAAAGGGGGGGGGGGGCGGTTCATTGGTAAGCAGCATACGTTCCCTTCAACTCATCAAGTGTGTAGATGTCTGATTACTACTAGGGATAGATGTATGTGGTCTTGACAAGTCTGCTGCTTAGTATTCAGTGCACCAAGGGAAAAGGGAGGAACCAGCATGGAATTTGAACCTGTAACTTACTAGTTACGGGGCAGCAGCACTGATGTAATTTGTGATTGATGTAATTTCGACCACTGAAGAGTCGGTCTCCAGGAAAATTATATCTTGCTACTAAAGTGTAGTGTAGCGTACCATAGTATTATATACTGTAGTATACTTAAGTATGTTATTGCAGTATCTCTCTATTGTTTAGAGCAGTAGAATCATATATCATAATGCCCTCCCCTTATTATTGTCTGCTGCAGAAAATGGGTCAGGACTACGAACAGCAAACAAATTGAAATCAGCCTTGAAGCTTAGTGGA